>NC_142039.1:49044911-49196541 GCF_982192425.1 Myodes glareolus | reverse complement strand
TCATGAATTTGAGAGGGGAATAAATTATAGTACAGGTGTAACCTGTCACTTCTGTTATACTTCGTTTCCCCCATATGAGCTTTGTTTCAGGGCTATTTAGGTTTTCTAAATCACAGACATTGCTTTTATGCAAATAAATTAACAGCTGAAGAGTTCTGTTCAGACTCTAAAATTCAATGCTAGGTTCATAGTCTGAGTAAGAAGGAGGGAGGGAGAACATTTGTTTTCTCGTGTATTATGTTCTGTATTACTTAGCCTTTTTATATCTGTGACTAAAATACCCGAGGCAACACTTTAAATGGGAAAATTTATTTTGTTCCATGATTTTGGGTGTTCATTTCATGATTGCTTGTCTTCATGTGCTTTGGCTTCAGGCACAAGTGGGTGGTGGCAGAGGCAGACAGCAGAGTGGCGGCGGGGCAGTGCAAGATAGAGCCACTAGAGACACAGCTCTAGTGACCTATTCCCTTGAGCTAGTTTCTACCTTCCAAAGTTCCCACCACCTCCAAAAATAGCACCACCAGCTGAGAACAAAGTGTTTAACACATGAGATAGTGTATGATGCTTTGCATTCAAATCATTGCATGGTAAAATGGTGGCATGTCCTAAAAACATTTACAGATATTTTGTTTTATTTTGTTTGCTCCTTAATTATTTTTTAAAGAGAGTCTTTCCTTTTACTCGCTTGTTGCAGCTCCTGTTACTGCTTATGCCAGACATATATGCACCATCCTGTACATTCCTCTCTCCTCTGGCCTTTCAATGGGAAGCCCAAAGAAGTGGGTACCTCAAGAAGTGGTAGATGATCTCATAAGAAAAAGACCATGTGACAAGTAGGAATGTCAAAAATTACCTTCATTGTGTTTTTTTTTTGTTCTCTGCTTATTTTCTCTCTCCTCTCCTCTTCTTTCTCTCTCTTCTCTTCTCTTCTCTTCTCTTCTCTTCTCTTCTCTTCTCTTCTCTTCTCTTCTCTTCTCTTCTCTTCTCTTCTCTCTCCTCTCTCCTCTCTCCTCTCTCCTCTCTCCTCTCTCCTCTCTCCTCTCTCCTCTCTCCTCTCTCCTCTCTCCTCTCTCCTCTCTCCTCTCTTCTCTCTCTCTCTCTCTCTCTCTCTCTTTCTCTCCCCCCCCAGAACAGTTTATCTACCTACACATGATACTTAGTGGTCAGCCTTTATTTCTGTTTATTCTTGCTCTTAGAATTAAGTCATCCTTTAAAAACCCAAAGTCTCAGTAAACTTGCAGCAACAGTGACTAGAGAAGATACAATGTTGCTTGTTTTCCTTGGGAGACTAAATTCCCTCTATACTCATTTGCCATCAGGATTTTGCATGCATTTGCTTCTCTGTGACAGGAAAGAACAATAAAACCATATCAAAAGAGCTAACTAAGATTATTGTGGAAGGAGAGACAGTTGCCATTTTATAGACATTTGTTGTAATTTCCTATCAGATAAAGAATTTGAATCAAAGGCCTTTTGAAGATTTTCTTACTTTGCAGTCTTCATGCTGGGATGGCTGTAAGCCAATGTTATTTCTTTACAATTACTTTGAACATGAAATTTACATAAAGTGGCCCTGCTTTGTTTCTTAAATGTCATTACACTTCTGAAGTGAGATGGAAGCTGAAATAAAATTTTAGTCAAAGAATTTTAAGTTTGAATACTGTCAACTAAATATATAAACACTGTCATTATTTGAAATAGCCATATGAATTCTAATATAAGCCACAAATATAAAATGATACGTGGTAAGTCATTTGTTTAATGCTAATGTCATTCCTGAAAAAAGAAAAGACTTGATTCCACAAGATGATATTTATATCTCTATATTAATCCCAGGAACTTTCAACTCTTAGGTATACTGAATCTGCTTATGAGGAATAACTCCTTCATGTTAGATTGTCCCCAGATTCTTACAGCCTGGGGGTGGGGGAGCAAGGTCCTATGTAGAGATTTCCACACATAGGAAGGCAGACAATAAATTTATGTGTGTTCAATATGGATACAAGCTGCCTGATATAGCCAGGGAATTTCTTTGTTATTACCTGACATCAGTGACCTTCCATTGATTTGTTGAAGTATGGCCTTGAGAAACAAGCATATCCTATTCAGAGTTTAAGCATGCCTAAGAATTTGGAGCTGTCACAGAAGAAATAATCTGGCTCACTGTATATTGTTTTTATAAAGAGATTAAACCACTGAATGGCCCTGCATCCTTTCTCTCCTTGCTAAGGAAAGGGAGACTGAACACCTGTCATGTGTTAGGGACCAAGCCAGACACCAGTCTAAGTGACCAATATAATGCTTGTCATTAAAAACTTGCAGTTGGAACAAGAAAACTAAAGCTTGATGGTATATAATTTTTGCAAGGGCTAAGGAGGACAAAGGAGGAGCAACTCTATCCCTTGTGGGAGAGCTTGGGATACCCACAGAGATGATAACAGAGGTGTCTAGCAGTAAGAGGCACAGTGTGGACACAAATTTTCCTGCCAGTAGAAGGGCATGTCTGGAAGAGAGACTTTCTTGTCGAGATGTCTGCAAGCAAAGACATGGGTGGCATATCTATGCCATTTGGCACAGTTGTTAAGGAGCACATAATAAGGAAGAGACACTGGAGAGGAGAAATGTGACAGATCACATGGGACTGTTCTGCCTCTTTGGCCACTCAAGAAAGAGTATTGTAGCTGGATTTTTATTTAGAAAATATGGAATTCCAGTAGAGATGTGGAAGAAAGAAATGTGGAGGCAAGAATGGCACCTTATAGCAATAGCAGGAATTCCAAGAGGAAAAATGCTCAAGGGATGGGCCAGATGAATTGCTCATCAAATTTGGACTTCTGATCTTTCTAAGAATCTGGTTTTACAAATACAAAAACTCATGTTATGATTATGGAAAATAAATAATTAAGTCTATCAAACAGGTTTGTATGGACGTTTTTCAAGTATAACAATGGCATTAAGGTTAGTTAGAACTAGAAACTTGAGTGTTGTCTGCTGGCTTGTTTTTATCTCTTTGTGTGTATGTGCGTGCGTGCATGCTGTGTGTGTGTGTGTGTGTGTGTGTGTGTGTGTAGTTTTATTCTTGCTCAATTTTTCCAAGCTATCTGTTTCTATGAAGCCAAAGCTAGTGTCACCAACACCTTCGTTTTCTTCAGTGTAGAAGAAAATGGGTCTCTTTTAAATCTCTTTGAGAAAGACCCAAGGAAAATTCATACAGTTCCTGCCTTGGCTGCAGCTGCTTTCTCAGCCACATAAAAGGAGAGAAAATTATTTGGGCCAACACAAGTAGGCTGTCCCTCTGGAATAAAATTTGTTGCAATCAGATTGGTAGTCAGGCCAATCCCAGTAGTACTAGACAAAAAGGGAAAGAGCATAGTAATGTCCTGTGGTGCAATATGTAAATGACTTAACTACTCTGTGGCCTACTAGACTATATATAGAAGAGCTGCTTAATTAAGAGTGTTTGAGAAATACAGTAGTCACAATACAGAGAAATTACATACTAGGGAAAGAGAGTGATTTAGATTTCAAGAGCAAATAGAAACCTTCAGTCGTCTTTTCTGTACAGCATGTGTGTATTCTCTCTGCCTTTTCAGGTGCCTAGAAATGAACTGTCTGCAGAGCCTTCCTCCTCTCCCAGCTCCCTCCTTGACCCTCTGGTGACAAGGGTTTTCAATTCTCCCAGTTCAGTTACTCCCTCCTCATTAGGTCTTCCCTATCAACATGCAAATATGTTACTTTCTCTTCATTCTGGAAACCATCACCTGTGCTGTAACAAATAAAGCTTGCCTGAAGATCAGAGTGCAGAGCTAACCACTAGTTAACCATAGAGGACAGGCAGTGGTGGCACACACCTTTAATCCAGCACTCAGGAAGCAGAGGCAGGTGGATTTCTGTGAATTCAAGGGCACCCTGGGCTACAAAAGATTGATCTAGTCTAAAAGAGAAACAAAGCTAAGCAGTAGTGGCTCACACCTTTATTCCCAGCATTAGGAAAGGGGAGACAGGAAGGGATATGGTTGGTCAGAGAGAGGAATATATGGCTGGAGAAGGCAGGAGCACATGGCATTTAGTCAAAGGATCACCCCTTTGGTCTGAGAATTCAGTAGAGGTAAGAACTAGTGACTGGCTGCTCTGCTTCTTTGATCTTCAGGCAAGCTTTATTTGTTATAGCACAAACAAAATATCACCACAATCATCCACTTAAGTAAGTACCTTGTAGAAAAAGCTTTCAGAAAAGTGTCTACGCATATTGTCTCGAGATATTTCTATTCTAGACTGTTAGTCTTTCCCTATCCATACACAACAATGATAGGGATAGAGTCCAGGACCTTGAAGATACTTAAAAGGCTCTTCTGGTTTCATCCTGTCTTTAGCCCTGTCCTCTCCAGGAGTTTTTCCAAACTATTCAGAAGCTGTCTGATTCAGGCCTGAGTCACCTTTGGGCTGCTGTACCTGTGGTCACTTCACCATCTGTTTTTTTGTTTGTTTGTTTGGTTGGTTGGTTGGTTTTTTTATTATTATTACAGAGAAGCTTCTTGTTCACTCCCTAGACACAGGCTTTGTAGACTTTTCTCCTGTCTATCTGACCCTAAATGGGCCAGTGTCAATGAACTTGGTTTGTGGATCATTTGTTTTATTGTTCACTTCCCTCTTGGTGGTCTCAGCCAGTCTCCAGACTTAAAATGGATGGTTCCCAAATGTGTACTCTCAGCTACCACCCTCCTCCCCGGGCCAGACTAAGAGTCACACTAATTTAGAGATGAAAATTTACCCTTTTATAGTCGTAATTTAAAGATTTCATATTCATCAGCTCTCTGAGAGATTGATTAGTGCATAAAATGAATGAAACGACATAAAACAGCAGTGAGGTAGCTTTTATATGTAAATTTGTTTTGATTGCTTGGGATTTTTTGAGCAGGGATGTTTGTTTGACTAAGGTGGTGGTTTTGTCTCCTTGGGGATATAAAGGATAGTCTTCCAAAAGGAGTTATCTGTCCCCAAGGTCAACAATACCAAAGTTAAGAAACTCTTAAACAAGGGTTTATGAATTTAAGTTATCTTTCTGTTGAAATGTCATGAAAATATCAAAATTCATTGAACAGTACTTTAAGCAAATACTTATAAGTACTTATCAAAAGATAGTACCCCTCCTAAAAAATGCACATTGTGAGTTGTCCTCTTTCAAGCCTGGGATTCTTTTAAACATGCCTGCTGGATTGAGTACCTGCAGTTAAATTGTGTTGCTCTTGGCAAGGCTTGGTGAGCAAAATGAGGTATGGTGTCTCTGATCTCAGTAGTGTACTCAGTCAGCCATGACCTTCTCAGTGCCTCTTCTTTCTACACCCTGTCTACACCAAGCCACAGCCCAGGCTGTTCTCAGTGGGGTGGCCAGAGATTGCCGCAAAGAAAACTCAGGCCCCAACCAGAGGTTCACATGGGGTTCAGGATGAATTGGAATGACTTCTTGTTTGCAAACTTTGTACTTTATGTAGCTTCAGAAAACTTTCAAATGGGCAGTGGAATAGAATTTTAATGAGAGAAACTACTGTTTCTTCAATAAGATTTGTGTGCTGACAGATAAAATTTTACAATTACATATATGTACCCATGTGTATATGCAATCTTGTCTATATATTCACATTTGCATAGCTAATATTACAGCATACTCATAATTGTGATTTTGGGGGGAATAAATTGGCCAATTTTAGGACTGTGAAAAACAGACCTTTGAGTTCTAGTCATTTTGATTAGCATAAGAATTATCACAATTTCTCTACTATGTTTAGGGAATCAACATAGAGTATCTTGTATCACAATGTGTGTAAATAGAGACTGCTTTTTTGTTTCCTGGCCACCCAGATCTGGATGATTACATAGAAACTATATTAATTGCAACACTTTGGCCAATAGCTTAGGTGTATTCCTAGCAAGCTCTTATATCTTAAATTAACCCATTTCTATTAATATGTGTTATCACCACAAGGATGTGGCCTACTGGTAAGGGTCTGGCTCTTTCTCTTTCTTCTTTCTCCTTCAACAGCTACATGCTGTTTCTCTACTTTGGCAGCTACAATACATCTCCCTAACTCTTCCTTCCCTCCTTCCTCCCCCTGTTCAGATTTCTCACCTTGCTATATTCTGCCCTGCCATAGGCCAAAGCCACTTCTTTATTAACCAATAGTAATAAAACATATTCACAGCATACAGAAGGGAATCCCACATCATTGCCTTTAAAAAGTCTCTTAGAAGTAGAATGTTGTGATTTACAGCTGATATTAAATAGACTTTTTATGAAAAATACTTAGAAATAAAACTATCACACATCAAAATTAACCTGACCCAAAGGGAGGGGAGCAAAGAAAAATAGATAACTCAATAAAAACAGTTTAAACAAAAGTAATAGTAAAAATGATTTTTGTAAAGCAGAAGAAAGATAAAAACTATCACAGATATGCATGCAATGGTAATTTGGAAAGGTTACTCCATTAACTTTAAAGGTTTATTCCAAGTATTTTTTAAAAATAAAGTAAAAAGCAGCAAATAAATAAATAAAATTATTTTAAGCTTTTCCTAAGGCTTAACTAGTGAAGCATATGATTACAAAAGTAATTTTAAAACTTAAATATTAAATAAAAAAATCCATTGACAGTTACATCAAGGTGAATAAGAGTACTTAGAAACAGATTTTAAAAGGAAATACCACTTTTCCTTCTTTGGAAACTACTAATTAGTTGTGAAATTTAATGACTCAAATAAATAGAAAAATATCTCCTGTACTTATTGACTAGAAAGCATACAGTTGTTTCCGTGGAAGTATTTTCTATATTGAGCTATAGATTTAAATACAATCCATCATAGCCACAATTTTCATTTTTGTGGACCTTCAAAAGTTGATCCTAAAATTTATGTGAAAATACAAGAGAAGAAAATAGCTAAGGCAGTCCTTAAAAGAACCAAGTTATACTTCCTGGCTTTAAAACTTACCAAGAACATGCAGTCAGTAACGTGTTGTTACTAATGTGTTAGTAGACATTTGTCATAGGAGTGGTGTTGAAGTCAGAAATAAACTCTCTTTTGTGGTTGGGTTTCAGAAAGATGCCAGTTTAGTGGAGGAAGAATGATTTTCCAGTAGGCAATGGGACAGCTGGGTATCTATATGCAGATGATGAAACCTGGGTCTTTTCATTATACCAGATACAAAATTAGTTATCATTCAAATCTAAACATAATGACAAACAGACCAAATGCATAAAAGGAAAGAATAAATGTCTCCACTACATTAGATTAGACAAAACCTTGAATAGGATCACAGTGTTGCATATAACCAAGGTAAAATATGCAAATGGAACTTCATCAAAAAAGAGAGAGAAAAAAGGAACAAGCAAAATCCAACCCGAACAAAATATATACTTTAATGAGCACCACTGGAAGAGTGATGATTGTATGCACAGCGAGCAAATATTTTCATAGAGAAACTAAGATCCAGATTGTATAAAGAATCTTTCTATTCTATAATTAAAAGATTAGCAATCCAGTTAAAACCTTCTCTAAAGAAAATATATGGTTGTCCAATAATCATATAAAAACAAAGATTGTTGTTTTAACAATTGTTTAGTTTTTAGAGAAAGACAAGTCAAAGCCAGTACAGTACCTACTGAGATGACTGTAGCAAAGAGCACATACCATAGCCAGTGTTGGGGAGAATGCCAAGGAGTCAGAGGCCTGATTCACTGCTGTGGAAATGTAAAATTATTCAGCCCCTTTGAAAAACAATTCACAGTTCCTTATAGGCTATAACATAAATCAGCTGTGTGATCTACCAGTTCAACCCCTATGTATAGTTGCAATAGAAATTAAATATATGTCAACCACATAAAAACTTGTACATAAATGTCAATCTCAGCTTTATTCACAATATCTAAACTATGGAAACTCTATGTCCATCTGCTAATGGTTATGCAAATAAAATTTACTGTTTTCCTACAGAAGAACATTAACCATAAAATTGTAATGATGTTCTGAATCAAGGCACAACATGTATCAGCCTTACTTTGTTATTCTAAGTAAAAGAAATGATCACAAAAGTGTTATTTTTTAATATTTATTTATTTATTTATTTATTTATTTACTATGTATACAATATTCTGTCAGTGTGTCTGCCTGCAGGCCAGAAGAGGGCACCAGATCTCATTTCAGATGGTTGTGAGCCACCATGTGGTTACTGGGAATTGGACTCAGGACCTTTGGAAGAGCAGGCAATGCTCTTAACCGCTGAGCCATCTCTCCAGCCTCCACAAAAGTGTTATATAAAATATCTAGAATAAGCAAATGATGTGGAATTCTCCTCTGTATGCTGTGAATATGTTTTATTATCAGTGGTTAATAAAGAAATTGTTTTGACCTGTGGCAGGGCAGAATATATCCAGGTGGGAAGACTAAATTGAATGCTGGGAGAAAGAAAGCGGGTTCAGAGACATCATGTAGCTGCAGAAGGAGACAGATTCTGGAGCCTTTCCAATAAGCCATAGCTTTGTGGTAATACATAGATTTAATTGAAATGGATTAATTTAAGATGTAAAAGATCGTTAATGAGAAGCCTGAGCTAATAAGCCAGTGTTCCAATTAATACAGTTTCTGTGTGATTATTTGGGTTTGGGTGACTGGAAAAAGTATGCTCAGTCTCTGTCTGCAAAATAGCACCCAGTGTGCTTCAGTATGGTTACACTTGCCCACTTCTCTCTGCACTGTCTGTCAGTAGGCCATGCCTATTTATTTCCTGTTGCTGAGTGATTGCTCAGGTTATCCTGGATGGAAGGTAAGTCAAATGAAGTCAGACATTTCTCTGGACCCAAAAAAACATTAGTTTAATGATAATAGAAAAAATTCTCACTAGTTCTTATTGGGTGTTTACTCTAATCGTTTGGTATCACTTGATATATTCGTGTGTTTTGAGATAATAACTTAGTCTTGACAGTGAAGACATAAACCTGTATTTACTTATAAGCTTAAGTTATACAGGCCTGTAGAATATTAAATTTTTTCAAAACAAAAAATTTCACTAAATATTTTATTTGAAAAGGCTCTTTCTTGATGTCCTTTGTGTTTTGTCAATTGCCATGGAAAGATGAAAATTATTTCTTTTGTTATCAGGTTGTTTTGAGACAGTTCTCTTGTGTTGAAGCTGTTCATGCTGGCCTGAAATTTTAATCTTATGTCTACCTCTTTTTTTCTTGTTGAGACAAGGTTTCTCTGTAGCTCTGGAGCCTGTCCTGGAACTAGCTCTTGTAGGCCAGGCAGGTCTCGAACTCACAGAGATCCACCTGTCACTGTCTTCTGAGTGCTGCGATTAAAGGTTTATGCCATCACTGCCCAACTTGCTTCCACTTCTAGAGGGCTGGGATGTGTGTCCTGCATCACTTCTCCCAACTTCCGTTTCTTAATGCCCTCATGAGGAGCTAGGAGTGTTTAAACATTTGGTTTTCCGTGGCATTCTCATCGTGCTTTTAAGGATATAAGATCACTGTGAATGTTTAGAGCTTGTGTTTGAACTTGTAATCTATGTCCTTGCCAAAGTTTAGAAAATATATTTAGAAATATCCCCCTTGTTCCTATGTCAGTTTCTTCAGAAGCTCAATTTTTTTTAATCATATTTACCTTCATTTTCTTTCTGCACAAAGAACAGAAGCTCCTGACATATGTTGTTACCATCCATGTATCTAAACTGTAGGAAGTCATTAGCAGGCCTTTCTCATAACCTTACCTAGATACAGAGACTTAAATAAACTCATCCCAGAAGTACTTCTTTTATGTGAGAAAGAAACCTGGCACACACATCCTAATTATTCAGGGACACAGAAGGATCTCTTGAGCCCAGGACATAGAAGGAGCCTGATAAACAAAAGGTTTCCCCACTCTCTCAATTGTCCTTAGTCTCTCTCAGTGTTTCACAGTATCTCCCTCTCTCCCTTCCCACTTCCCTCTTACTCTCTTTCAATACAAATATAGTTATGAGTAGATATAGTTTTTGTTTTCAATATATGTATTAAATTGTGTGTGTGTGTGTGTGTGTGTGTGTGTGTGTGTGTGTGTGTTTTAAGAAAGGATCTTATTATATAGCCCAGGGTAGCCTGGTATTGCAGGTCTGTACCATCATATATAATTTGAGACTCCATTTCCATAAGTAAGGAAGAAATAATAAAGTAAAGGTGGATGGAAGTTATCATTAAGAAACCAAAAATTAAAACAATTTCAATACTTTTGTCAATTTATGGTACATTTTATCCAAACATTTCAAAATATTTGTACAAAATTCATAAGTCCATTATTGTAGATGACATTTACATGAAATTGGAAAATGACCTTGCAGTAAGTTTGGTACAGAAAAACTCTTGACTTGAACTATATCATACTTTATATTTTGTTGGATATGCAGGTTTCTGGATGAGAATGAGCGCCACTTATTTTGTTAAGAGAAAGGCAGTCCGAGGAAATTCTTGTTGGGTTTCCTGTAACTAGTTTTACCCTGTAAATGGTTTCTTCCCTTCCTCTTCCCATGGGTCCTAGCATAGTCTTATTAATAGAAATATATGATGTTTGTGTTTTTTTTTAAAAAAAAAAAGCAGGGTGGTCTTAGATGTCTGTCTTCCATTCTGGCATTTCCCTTTATACAATCCTTTAGAATTTTCTGTTTAACAGCTGGCATTCCAATAGCTTTTCTTTGGCCTAGAGCCTGGGTTACACATTGGAACAGCAAATTAGGAATGTTAAGACATCCTCCAAAGAAGAAAGGTTTGTTATGAAAGTAGAGCTGATATGACACTTAGAGTTAGAGCTTCTTAGCTTGTCTAACTGACAGCTAATGATCGTTCTCCTTTTTTGTTATTATTTTTAGGGGGGAGATTGGATGAAAGAAATGCCCAGAGGCTGATGCTGGGTTTAGTGCACCAAACTGTTAAATGTCAAATGTACTTTACTGATAATACATCTTTTGTTTCTTTTCAGGAGCAAATTTTGTTACTCGAAAAATTAGCCGGTCAGTAGCTAAGATTTACCTTGGACAACTGGAATGTTTCAGTTTGGGAAATCTGGATGCCAAACGAGACTGGGGCCATGCCAAGGACTATGTAGAGGTAGGACCTGACTCATTACATTAAAACTGCCTGCATCAGTTGATACTTTTAATACCAGGCCTGCAGTGAGAAGGTTGACCTAAAAGTGGTCAGACATAAGCTTCTGCTGACACAAATATGGTTAAACATGTTAAACTCCGTTCAAGGCTGCATGGCTCAGGAGCGTAGATTGGGCATGCTGATTCTACTTAACAAAGAAATCCTATTCAAATTTTCTTTTAATTTGATTGAAACAAAAGTGCTGGCCAGTACTTTGATGGATGTGTAAATTGGTGTTTATAGTGTTGGAAGGTTATTATTTGCTCTCTAAAGTTTTAATCAACCTGATTTGTTTCATATTTCCCTCCTTTCCCACCACAACATTCACAATACCACCAGTTCTCATACCTTCAACAAATAATATCCAATCTTGGATTACTTAAACTAAGACCTTTAGCATGCACTCTCTTAAGTTCCTCTCAGAATACTGGTGTTATCGAGCTCTAGGTTCCATGCTAAAGGGTTTGCTATAAGCCCACATACTTCTTGCCATTGCACATCACTGAACTTTACCCATCATGGTTCTGTTACAAAATAATATGGTATAGTTAGAAAATTGACTATGGTAAAGTTAAAGGTTTCCACTCTTGGAATTCCTATAAAGTTAAGCCAGCTTTTGTTCACTCAGTTACATGCAAATAGTGCAGTTTTTTTTTATTTCTTTTAAACAAAATTTGCTTTGCTCTGATTACCATGCTTTTAAACATCCATTGCTGGAGAAGTTGAAACCTTAAATGGAGCCAAATTTTGTAACAATGGGCATGTTATTTTCTTAATAATATTCATGGTGTCTAGCATTCTGTTACTCACCTGCATATACTTAGAAATGCTGAGAACACTATTTCTAAATAGTGATTCAGGGATCAAATATACTCAGTTACATTCAATTTATTTTTTTTTATTTTGGGCACAAGAGAGAGAGAGGTAGAGACTGACTGACTATATTCAGAACTCAGAAATTCATTAAATTTTGATAGTCACGTAGATGCTCTACCATGTTTTGAAAGCACCTTGTCCAGGTTGCACTTTCTTTTCATTCTTTATCACCATGTCTTTGAGATGAATATATATAAACCTTTATGGTTTATATATGACATTTTGTTTTTGTTTGTTTGTTCATTTGTTTTTTTTTTTGTTTTTTGTTTTTTGAGGCAGGGTTTCTTTGTGTAACAGTCCTTATATCCTGGAACTCACTTGGTAGACGAAGCTGGCCTCGAATCCACTGAGATCTACCTGCTGCTGCCTCCCAAGTGCTCAGATTAAAGGTGTGTGCCACCACCTCCTGGCAGAGAAATGACATTTTAATTAGACAAAAAATTTCAATATAAAACAATGTGAGTGATAATATGCACATAAATGGTGAGAGAAACTTTTAGAACCAGTGGCCCTGTGTCCCTCTCACACTTGAAAGGGTCAAGTACCCCTTCTAGGAGGTACAGCCAGATCTTCACACAAAGGCCTGTTTGTATTCATGTAAAAATTAAAAGCTCATAAACATTTTGGCTTAAGTACTTTTCAAAAGTTGTCTCAAATGAAGTCACAGTTGTAAGTGACAAGTCTGTGTAGTACAATATGCCCCAAAGCCAAAATATGAAAAGATCCACCTGTGATTACGGTGATTAGGTCTTTTAATAAAAAGTGGGAAAGTGTCACATGGCATACAACCCAGTCACTCTCACACAGTAAGGCCCTGTTCTTTTGTTTTTCGAGACAAGTGGTTTTGTATATGGAGGATTCTGGGGTTCCAGCAGTAACATATGTTGCTAATGTAAGAAGCTGTTTTATAGTTCTCATTTATATGTTCTCAAATAAGTCTAAATTACTTGGTTCCTGAAAAAAGAAATGGCAATATTTAAAATATTGTAGTTTTCTGCATTTTATTTAAAGAAGTAGTATCTTTCCTTTGGTTCTAAGCTTATTAAAATGAGATTACTTTAGAGACTTGCAATTACATTTTTTTTTTACCAGAAATAAAGGAAACACTCATAAAAGTACAGAGGAGCATGACTTATTAAAGAAACATGTATTTTCTGACAGATGATCAGCTTATTGGCAGGTGTAGAACAAACAGGGCATACTAATATCTCATTTACACATATTGATTGCACACAGTGCCTCTCATTTAAACATAAAACTCTTGGTAAATCTAGAAGTTTTTTATCTAGGTGTGGAGAACAATTGCTCTTCTTGCTTCAACATGGTAGATCCCAACAGTAAGGTGAATTGCTGCTCTGCTCACACCAGTTATACCTCAATTTATTCATCTTTGAAAAGGATGTGACAGCTCTAAAAAATGTTAGCTACAAATTTGTGGATATTATACACACTCTCTTTGTTTCATAAACATTTTATATCAATTTATGCAGTCATTTCTTGTTGCTGAATCTGACTCATTAACATCTACTTACAGTCCTGTTCCCTAGGCTAAAATGCTTTAAGAATAATTTAAGTGGACAAAATACCTTTCAATTTGAAGAACAAATGTTCAAACTGCATTAAATTGTGATCCATTCCAAATGAATAAGTTGTTACAACTTTTCCAATTTCTTTTTATAAACATTTTGAAGTGTGCAGAATGCTGACCTTCCTTATACCATAATTAACATCAAATAATACAGCATTTTAAAAAGTACTGTTTACTAATTGCTGTAGTGCTAATGACCTTCAATTTTGAATCTTAATTTATGTAAAGATAAGATATCAAGATTTCTTATTTCTCATAAAACATAGCTAGATCCCTGAAACTTTCCACGTTTTTATTTTCTTTACTATTTCACTGGTTTGGTGTGACCTACACAGCTTAGGGATTGACCTGACTGGCTGTGAGTCATGAAGAAAGGACAGATACATATACAGAAAATCTGGGAGTGGATGGGCTGTGTGCGCTGATGGAAACACACCAATGGTCCGGAAATTCAGCAAGTTTGTTTTATACATCTATCTAAGTAGAAGAGGCAAGTTTATGGCATTAATAAGGATGCGGGTTATTAATACAGCTGAATGAGGAGGTAGGTTAAGCTAATCTCTCTGTGTGTGTGGGTCTCTGTAGGGAAATAAACTAGGCTATAAATATCTAGAAAGAAGAAGCTGGGGGAAGTTGCAGTTAGCAATTTCCCAGTTAACATTTTCCGCACACACTGTCACCATCTCCATAGACTGGGGAAGGTATGGGTTTCCAATGTGTTTGAAGCATTGGCAGTGCTCATATTCATTTGGGACTTCATCTGTTCCACAAACTGGGCCCATTGTATGTTTTCATGTTTCTTTCCTTTATGAATACTGAAAGAACTCTTGGTGAGTGTGCAGTGTACTGATCGTGGACACTCTGTTCAAGCCAACTCCCATTGTCTGTGCTGTAGCAAAGATGGTGGAATATAGTCAAAGAAGGAGCCTTTGAGTTAATTTCCTTCAACATAGACTCATTGAGAAATGCCATGCTCCCCTCCCTTCCTCCTTCCTCCTCTTCAATCTTCTCCCATGGCCCCCATGTTCCCAATTTACTCAGTAGATCTTGTCTTTTTCTACTTCCCATGTAGATTAGATCCATGTGTGTCTCTCTTAGGGTCATCATTGTTGTCTAGTTTCTCTGTGATTGTGATTTGTAGGCTGATTTTCTTTGCTTTATGTCTAAAAACTACTTATTAGTGTGTATATATGATATTTGTCTTTCTGGGTTTGGGTTACCCCACTAAATATGATGTTTTCTAGATCCATCTATTTGCCTGCACATTTCAAGATGTCATTTTTTCTGCTGTGTAGTGCTCCATTGTGTAAATGTACCACATTTTTCTTATCCATTCTTTAGTTGAGGGACATTTAGTTTGTTTCCAGGTCTGACTATGACAAACAATACTGCTATGAACATAGTTGAGCACATATCCTTGTGGTACGATTGAACATCCTTTGGGTATATACCCAAAACTGTAAACCATTATTCTCATCTATGTTTAGCCATGTGGCTTAGTACCTTACTCAGTGAAGCATTCGTATCTTGCTTTCTCTGCATCTTGCTGGTGATTGCAGACTTAGCCTTTCCTCTTCCCAGAATTCTTCTAGTCTGGTCGCCCTGCCTATGTTTTCTGCCTGGCTACTAGCAAATCAACATTTTACAAGAGACAAATCTTTACAGGGTACAAAAACATTATCACAAAGCCCATCTGCACAGATATAGAGATACATTTGAACATACATACACACTTACCATATACAAATACAGATGCATTAAAATCTTTAAAGAGCAGTTCTTGAAGTATGTGTCTGGGTGTACATGTATACTCATGTGAGTATAAGGAGATAGAAAAGCACATGCAGATTCTTGTAGTCATAGAACCTATGGATAGGGATTAGGAAACTATAAATGACATTTATAGTTCTTATGAGCAGCATTTAACATTACTTGTTCTCTGCCCTCTAGCCATTCCCATTGATGAGACAAGTTGACATACCATTACACATAGGCCTGACCTATTATACTAAAGAAAACTGTGGTTCTTGTCCTCAAGATTAATCTCCAGGCAAAATGTAAATGTTCTTTTCATACTTAGATGATACAGTCACATCTTCTGTATAAAGATTTCTCTGCCTCCTCTTCCCATTCACCTGCCTTCCACCTTCATTTTTGTATATAGGCCTTCAACAACCCTCTAGGTCCCCTACTCTCAGCTTCATTCACATGATATCTACTTTTTCCCATGAATGAATGAAAGCTCTTTAATTTTAATATCAAGATTATTTGTACAGTGTAGATGGAATATCCTCATTACATAGGATACCACCTAAGCTCGCAGATAGTTTTGCAAATATAACCTAATATTAGTATTCAGTGCTTCACTTTTACACTAGTGCATTGTGGAAAGGGAATTGATTTGCAATCAATTCTGTCTTTTATATTCATGATCTGTATACATACAAATACTATAAATGTGTCTCTCCAAATTTCTCTTCTCTCTGCTCTCTTTCATTTTCTCTCCCTTTTCTGTTTCTTCCTCTCTATCTCTTATTCTCTTTTCCTTCTCTGTCCCCATCACAAAAACTAAAAGGCAAAATCCCTGTTTTCAATTCATTGTCAAACATAATTTGGCTTTATTCTACTTATGGTACCTTTATTGCAGGAAATCATTTACTTAAATTACATGGTGTGTCCTCATGAAGCCTGGCAGGGAGGCTTAGGGATCTGCCCTCTTGGTTTCTGGACCACTCGAGTGCCCACGCTGTGCCCAGGTTCCTGGGCTTGGCCTCAGGGGACCCTTTAATACAAACAGCTAATTGTACTCTTTTATCCAAACCCACAAAACCAAAATGTCCTAAGCCAAACATTCCCTTGAGTAAAGAAACACTCTTTATTTTTGCTCCTATTTACTCCTAATGTCTCTTCTTCCCATTCTCATCAATGGGGTCATAACAACAACATGGCTGGGGTCTGCACAATATTTCCAGGTTCCTAATCTCTCCTTTAAAGAAATGAAATAAAGGCTAACACAAATTGCAGTAAAGTCTCATATAGATTGCAATGTAACAGCGAGACTTTATTCAAAGCAAAGCTGTAGAGTGCAAGGTCAGGGCCACAAGAGTGAAGATACTCGAGGACCCTGATTATTGTTTGGGGCATATTTTAATCAATTATTATTAAGGATATAACTCAAGTGGCTCTCTGTTTGGACTGACAGGTGTAGATCATGCAAACCTTTGCTTACTTTGCACATTCTTTTTCCATATTGAATATGATTTTAACCATATACATGCCCATTTATAAATAGGCATAAGATGGTCAATAATAGATTATCCCTAAAGGTTTGCTTAAGTCACAATGGTCTTCCATTGACTTGGGACTATGTATTATTTCTCAGGGAACCCTTAAGGTAGAGCCTCAATCTTTTTCATCTTTATTTTGAATTCCAACTTTATTTGAAACCCAACTTGCCTAGTACAGAATAAATTCCAGTGAATATATGACTCTTCCTAAATTGACATCCTTTTTAAATTGTATAAAATGTGATATACATATGAGATATGTGTTATTATAGAGATTTTCTTAGCCTAAGGCATTTCACTGAACATGATTTTACCACATTTTTGTTGTTAGATGTGTGATGGGTGTCCAGGTTTCCAGCAAAATAAGTTCAAGAACCTGCTGTAAAGAAAATGCAGTTTTAACTACATGCTCTTATGCTGTGACAGATTCTTCTAACAGCAGAAAATTAGAAATCAGGTTCAACTATTAGACTTTATTCCTGTTTTTGTTATCTGAGCAGACAGACTATAAAAATGCAAGATCCACTGGCCCTGATCTAAAAAAAATAAAATAGAAGCACAGTAATAACACGAAATCTAGTGTCTCCTGTGTCTGTTTACGTGGCATGAGGCAGTTTAGAACCCTCTTTTTTGATGGGCTAGCTCAGCTCTCAAGGCACTCATTTAATGGAGAATCCTTCTAGGTAGACACAGATTTCTATTGCAGGTTTACTGGAAATCTTTAGTTTTGTTTTTCTTCTCTCTTCATCTTTTGTTAACTCCAACACACTAAATTTGGGAGCAGGTCACCTTCTAATAAGGGTGTTTTTTTTTTTTGCGGGGGATTGTTTGTTTGTTTGTTTGTTTGTTTGGGGTTGATTTGTTATTTGTTTATTGATTTATTCATTTATTTATTTATTTTTATTGTGGGCTGTTTGAGACAGGGTTTCTCTGTAGCTTTGAACCTGTCCTGGAACTGGCCCTTATAGACTAGGCTGGCCTCTAATTCACAGAGATCTGCCAGCCTCTACCTCCCGAGTGATGGGATTAAAGGTGTGCCCCACCACTGCCTTGCTAGGGGCTTTGTTTTTAAACATAAATACCATTGTACTTAGAGATCTTGTGTGTGATGTGCTGGGAATGGCATCCAGGGCTATGATATACCTGAGTATGAACTGGAACTTAGAGCAATGTCCCTGGAGCCTTGAATATTTCTATTTAGACTTACTTTACAGGAGGGTAAAATACAAAGCAGGCTGTACAGAAAGAAGAAAGGAGAATGTTCTGCAGTTTTCAATGAGGTTTTTGGTGAGTGTCTCCTCATTTCCTGCTGGTGGATTGACTCCTACATGTTGAAAAGCCAGGTCCAGTCCTTCAGTCTGTCACAAAGTCTCTGACTCACAGAACATAATGAAGGTTGTTTGGGCACCTGTGTTAGAGGGGACAGGAGGCATTCCAGGCAGATGATTGTGGCCTCCCACCTCTAGCCACCAAGCACATGACACAGTAATGCCTACCTCCTATTTACTAAGAAAAGACAAACATTAGCATCCTAGTAGTTTCACATTCTTTTTTTTCTTTTCTTCACACAGTGTCTCCTTTATGTCAGTAATAACTTGTTGATTGTAACTATATCTAAAATTTCAAGTTTAAACATAAATACAGGAAGTTCTCATCAGATCTTTTCTTAAACTCAGATAGAATATTGTATTCCTGGCTTTTGATCTCCTGTGATTTGCGTTTTTGCATTTGGTTTCTCCCTAGAAACCTTTGACTCTAACTAGGACAGGAACAAAAAAGGACTGTAGCTGTAAGAAGCTGCCCTTTCTTCCGTGAAGACCTCCGTTGGTGCCTGTGCTGAGTTTTATTCCTATCTCCTGAGTCTTTAGTGCTTGGTTTTCAGGTCCACTTTTGGTATCTTGGCTATCCTTGTGAGGTTTCAGAGCTTCTTTCCACTGACTTTAAATATCCATTTACTTGTGTGAGTGTTTGCCTGCATGGCTATGTGCACTAGTGTGTGTGTGTGTGTTTTCAGTGCCTACAATGGCCAGAAGAAGTTGTCAGCTCCCCTAGAACTGTAGTTACAGGTAGTTGTGAGCTGCCATTGGTTTCAAGAGCAGCAGCTGCTCTTAATCACTTAACTACGTCTCCAGCTTACTTCTCTGACTGTAAATGGTGACCACTGCACAGCTCTATACATTTCACTAGGTGTACAAATAACTATAATAATTTTTAAATGACCTGTTTTGTCATTGACCTTCTAAGTTCTCTCCTTATTCAACTCCAACATGAGAAATGGAATGAGAAACACTGTGAAATATTTGAAGATCCAGAAGTTACAAGGCCAAATCCTACATTTTAAACAGAAGACTTCCTCTTCAGTATTAATAGTTGTACAATCATATAACTTGAGGAAGATATCACCTCTGTACAGGAAATACAAGTTTTACAGAACTCATTTGATTCTTATCTTTAAAACAAAACACTGAAGAAGGTTCAAGAAATGGCAGGGTGGTTTAAATTCCATTGCCTTTTGTCAGAAGGGCTGAAAGTTACATTGTGGTTTACGCTCTGTCAGGGCCTTTGGGAAACAGCATCTTTGAGTGACTTGGGTGGGTGAGTCATTTATTAAGATTATCCGTGAAGAATTACAGGTTTACTAGCTTAAGTATGTATGGCGTAGAACCCTAGGATCATAGAAGGCTAATAAGGCTCAAAGAAAGCAGAATGGCTTAGACACTTCAGTGGAATCTCTCCTAACTCCCTAGATGCTGACCTTCTCTATCCTTAGCTGCTCTTTCTTTCCTGTGCCTAAATCATTTACTCTTTTCATCTCCCTTCATTCTTCTTTTTTCTTGCTTTTTCCTCCCTCCCTCTCTTGTGAGTGTCAGATAGGGCCCTGCTCTCCCAGCAGGAGATTTGTGACTGGGCCAATAGTGATTTAAATGTAAACCTCCTTACCTCATACCTTTGTTCATCAGCCATAGCGGCAGGCAAAGCATTTTATTAAATACAAGTACTCATTTATTTCTCCTGAATCTGTGTTTTCCATGTAGAATGGAGTAAAAGTACACATGAGAATAGAAGGCTAGAATACACAAGTCAGAATTGAATAGATAATAGTCTACTAAAAGTCTTTTCAGACAACTTTCACACCTGTAAGAATCAGAGGTTTTCAGCACAGCTGTGACTTTTCAGAGGTTGTTAGGCAGCCAATTTTGAGCAACAGGGAAGTCCTTCCCACTCCTGCATTTGTGAACAACTCTATTTTTATTTCCAGAAAACATCTTTTGTCATTGGGGTTTTAACTCAGTGGTAGAGGACTTGCCTTGCAAACTCAATGCCCTTGGTTTGCTCCTCAGTTCTAAGGTGTGTATGTGTTTGTCTAATTCAGACACTGAAGAAGCCTTGCATTATGTCTTTCAGACTCTTCTGCTGACAGTATAGATTTACAGTATTCAGAGTCACTATTTGTTTGCAATAAAGCAAAGTCTCACAATCTAATGTTCCAAGTAGCCATTCATGACAATTGCTTCATATGTCAATAGAGGCATGCATGAAGTCCAAGGGTTGGTAGTTAGTGGCCAGCACATAACTCAGAGATGCCAGGGATCTGTTTGGGATTATTCCAAGCCTCCTATGATCCCAGGCAGACAGTAACTCTTCTTTTCCTATATTCTTTCCACCTGGGCCAGGCAGTCGGATGTTGCCAGGGTCAGAACAAAGAAGAACACAGAGCTCCAACAGCTTGGTCAAGGATTTCATTAGCCACATATATGTCTCAGGCCAATCTGCTGGAGGGGCATCTAAGCAGCCAGGTGCTGTGCCACACAGCTTCCAATTGAAGAGATGGAAGAAGTGCCCTGAAAGAGATACAGTGAGTTTGTGCGCACAAAACCAGGTCCCCAAGAAGGTACATGCCCAAAGATCAAATGCCTTCTGTGGCACAGATATAGACTAGGGGAGCCTTGTGCATATGTTTTTCCTCTTAAGAAACCAACTTAGATTTCTGTGTCGGGTGTCATCCTGTCTGTAGACTTTTTGTAGTGGGGGATAATCACATTTTACATTGCGTGTAAGAAGCCAGAGTACACACTGCAGTTACTTCAGACTATATTTAAAAGTTCACCCTGCAGAAAAATATCAAGTATTCTATTCCCAGCATTCATGTCCAGAAACCTCACTTGTAACTCCAGCTTCAGGAAAACCAATGCCTCTGGCCTCTAAGACACTAGCACACATGTGCCCACACTCACACACAGTATCACAAACTAGCACAAAATTTCTAAAAATTAAAAGAGAAAATTTATTTATTTAATTAGGATTGGGGCTGGAGAGTTGGCTCAGCCGTTAAGAGTGCCTACTGCTTTTGCAGAGGACCCAGGTTCAGTTCTCAGCACTCATGTCAGGTAGCTTACAGCCACTTGTCACTCCAGTTCCTGGAGATTCAGTCGTCTTCTAGACTTAGAGGGCACCTGCATCCATGGGCATAGACCCGCAAATGAGCACATTACTTAATTTAGAATAAAGGTTCACCTAAAAATGTTTTCAGGACATTTGCAGATGATCAGTGGTACAAGTTTCAGTTCATTGCAGCAGTACCCACATAGCATCCTCAGTAGCTTTTTTTTTTCTGTCAATAGAACCTACTATGGGATTAATCTACTGTGTAACTTCCTCTCCTAACATGTATTTATCAATGCAGATTGTAATATAATGCAAAACCAACTGTGCTTCGTTTATATGCATCTCCTACTAAATTTCTATTTTACTTTCTCTGCATTTTTGCATTTGACCTATTAATACTTTTTTGGATTTATTCAGGGGAAAAATGCTCTCTCAGCAGAACCATCTGACTTGTTTCCTGTTTCTGTGCTGCTTTGTGTACTTTTGCAAGGCCACCCTGCGGCTTTGAGAGATAGTGTTACTTGCACTAGTGTTCTTGCAGCTCAACTAAAGTGATGGGAACTTACAATACAGGTTCCTTTAAAGTCTGATGTTTCTTTTCTTTTTTTTTTAAAGTCTGATGTTTCCAAGGTGAAAGATTGCATGTTGTAATTCTTCATATATTATTCTGTTTTTTCCCTGTAGCTAGAATATTGTCATTTCAAAAAGAATTACACTGTTTGTTTTATTCTTTAAGGGAGAAGATTTCTACTAGAATATATATTACCTTTTTAATATTTATTCTAATGTACATATGTGTATATGTTGTATCTGTTTATCTGTGGGTATGTGCAGATGTGTGCATGTGTCCACAGAGACCAGAGGTATTGGATTCCCCCAGGGACTGGGGTTATAGACTGTTGTAAGTTACCCAGTGTGAGTACTGGAAACAAAACTAGGGTCCATTAACAATAAAGGCTGGAACTAATAATGAATACTAAAAATATGCAAATTATATAATGAAAGGATTGTACAGAGTACACATTCTATACATCAGAAGAGAGATCAACCTAATTCTCAGACAGTTTATAGGGCTGCAGAGATGGCACAACTGTTAAGAGTGTTCTCTGCTATTCTAGAGGATAGGAATTTGATTCCCAGAAACCATGTTGGGCAGTTCACAACTCCCTAACCACACAGATCTAAAAGATCTGACACCCTCTTCTGGCCTCTGCAGGCACCCACACACATGTGCATACTTACATAAATACACACATACATATAAATCCTTTTAAAAAGCAGTTTGTAATGCTACTTTGGCCCTTCATTCCTCATAGAAAAGATCAACTGATCATTTGACTTATTTCCAAAAAAGTGTAACCACAGCTTACAAGTCTGTAATTTTATGTTGTGATGTTCCACAGATACTAAATTTTTTGACCCTTGTTTTCCATTTTATGAAATATTATATTTTAATATATCATCTTTGTTTTAGAAACAAAGATCCAAGAGGGTTTTTTCTCTCTTCTTACCTCCCCTGCCTGATTCATAACAAACAAACTCTAGAGTTCACATTTAGATCAGTATTGGGTAGGGAGTTTTGTTTTTTGTTGTTGTTGTTTGTTTCTTCTTTTTTTTCTAATTTTACTTTTTATTGATTTTTTGTGAATTTCACATCATGAATGTCGGTCCCACTCATCTCCCTGTCCCTTCAAATCTTTCCTCTGCCCTTGCATACTCCTCCACCCCACAATAAAATAAAATAAAATTTAAAAGAAAAGAAAAAAGGAGAAAGAGAAAAATCTCCTCATGGAAGCTATAGTATGACACAGTGACTCACAGAGTACAACCTTTAGTCCTTTACTTGCAAGTGTTCATTGCAGTGAGTCGTTGGTCTTGTTCAAGGCCTCTGGCTTCTACCACACTATTGATAATGGGCCCTCACTGGGTCTCCTCTTGGATAGACTGTCTTGTGTCATGGAGATCCGACAGCTGTGGGTATGCAGGGCTGGCCCTTTCACCTGCTCCAGCAGATCAGAGATGGGCTGGATGTTGGGGTGACCAACTCATAGCCTTGGTTCTGGGCCTGG
Source organism: Myodes glareolus (assembly GCF_982192425.1). Lineage (NCBI taxonomy): Eukaryota > Metazoa > Chordata > Mammalia > Rodentia > Cricetidae > Myodes > Myodes glareolus. The sequence continues at coordinate 49,173,167 of NC_142039.1, read as the reverse complement.
GTGGTTGCTGGGTTGGTTAGCCTGTTAGCTTTCCCTTATCTTCACCACGAGGGTGAACTCTCCAGCATCTCCCTGGCTAGCTTACGCTGTGCAGTAAGCAACAAGGAGCAGAGCTGGCTGGTTCTGTTATTCTCACACCCTTGGGCTGGCTCATTTACACCCTCATACCTGCACCACCAGAGCCAACTCTCCTGTGTTGCCCTAGTGAGGTGAAGAGATCACTCTCCCAAGTACTGCAGCTGGTAAGAGACAAGGGACAGCTTCCTTGCTCTCCTGACCTCAGGGCCAGCTTTCCCACCTGCCACAGGCTATAGAGGTGGGGGACGTCTTGCCCACACCACCAAGCCACCATCAACAGGGTCAGCTCTCTACCATGCTGCCCATTTGAGGTGCAGGGCCCACTTTCCTGGTGCAGGGCCACTCTCCCAAGAGCTGCAGCTGGTGAGAGACAGGGTCAGCTCTCTAGCCTGCCACAGGCAGTAAGGGACTAGGGTGGGGAAGGCATCTTTCCCTAGTCCATGCCACCACATTGCAGATGATGGATTTGGAGCCAGCTCTTCCACTCTCAAGACCCCAGAACAGGTTCATCCATGCCCCCACCAACAAGGTCAGCTCTACTGTGCTGTCATGAAGTTACAGGACCTGCTTTCTAGAATACTGTAGCAGATGTGGTGCCAGGCCCACTGTCCCATTCTCATGACCTCAGGCCTTGCTCTCCCATCTTGGTTGAGGGATCTCTCCCTAGTTTACTCATCTGTATGGCAGATGAGGGGTTGTTGTTTTTATTGTGGTTGTTGCTGGGAATGGAACCTAGGATGTTAGTCACACTAGGCTAAGTGTTCTATTTCCAAGTTAAATCTCTACTGAAGAATATGTTTTACAACTCTTTGTACTTAAAGTTGGACAAGATAGTGAATGGATAGTGTTTGTCCCAGTGCCTATCATACAGGAAGACCTACAAAATGTAGATCTTCCACAACTTTTAAGTAGATCAAGCTTTGAAAGCTCTTATTCTGCCAAGGATGGTGTTTTGAAATGTTTAATGCACATTCTTAGAGAAAGTGTTAGGGGTTAAAAACTTTGAAATAAATTTGGTATCAAAGAATTCACTTATTTGAGGTAATGTTTCCCCTATAGCCTAATTAGTCTAGATACTGTGAAGACCCTACTTAATCCTAGTGCTGCTTGGAGGTGGACAGGGTTGGAAAGGACGCTCAGATTTAATTTTAAGACAGAGGGGAAAAGTTAAAAATTGAGGCTAATAAAAGTTAATGAGGAACATTTAAATCCTTTAATAGTTCAGTTTATATTGCAAGTCAGAATGGTGTATACAGTTATTATATGCACGTGCCAGCATCCTCTTTGACTATAATTCTTTTCCCTTGTAAATAAACCAGTATGGCATAGAAGGCATATCATATGCTCATGATTTCTGTTCATCTTTTTCACAAATTCCACATTTTTAAAGAGGAGAAAAGAACTAGAAAAAGGGAACTAAAATAGAAAGGTATTTTTACTCTGCCATTTCCCAACTATAACACAATATAAGGTGTAGTTATCATCTAAGTGACCACTTCTGTCTCTTTCTACTTAAATTTTTATTTTGGTATGAGAAACATTCTTCAAACCCAGAGGGTACACTTAATGTGCCAGATTTTTTATTTGTTTTTGTTTTTTCTTGTTGTTATTTTTGTTTTGAGAATTTCTTTTAAGTTGAAGGTGTTTGGAGAGGTGGCCTGATTCAACATCCTGAATTAATGGTCCAACTCAGGAATTCACTGCTGCCTCCAAGTTTCTTCCCAGGGATACCTTGTACAGTTGCATGTACAGATGCCCTGTAGAGTCATTCCCACATACCAATACTCATACCCGAAGGCTATGTATTGATTCTGCATCAGAAACACAGGTACTTTGAGGTCCTCCATACTAATGTGGCAGCCTGAATCTTTAACCCGTACAAAGCCCTGTGTAAAGGGTAGAAAATGTTTTACCGGCCCTTCCTGGAGTTCTGCGAGCAGCTCTGCAGAATAAGTGTGTGATCCCCACTTTGTTCCTGAGAATCAGAGGCTCATCTTGGCTAGATAAACTATCTAGGACATATGTGGTACCCATGAAAGGACTTAACTGTACTGCTTTCCCTTGTATTGTAAGCCGTGTTGTCTCCTCCTTTACTTCTTCCTCTATATCCTTTCTCAGCCTCCCCTTTTCTCTTATAGTCAATTTTCCCCAGGATTGGCTCACTTTGCAGGGACCTAACTTTGTATCTAAAGATTTCCGGCACTGTCCACCATCAGCAGTGTGCTCTTTGTAACAGTGGAGACAGACCTATTCCATATACACCTATCACCAGGGAACAGGTGGGGATTTACAAACCAAGATATTGTAGTCATAAAGAATACTGAAGCACACCAGACATTCATTATCTAGGCCCTGGGAAAGTTGTAAAGAGCCGTCAATGGGCATTACTCTGAGAGCCTTATGGTCTTATTATGATTGAAAAGGTGTCACCATTCTGGTAGGCCTTGTTCAAGGATAGGGCAGTAGGCACAGGTCATTGTTAAAGCCTCAGTCTGGAAATTTATCCGGGACAGAATTCATTAGTAAAGTCAAGTAAATTTTTTGTCTTTGTTTAATCAAATAATTCTGCCTTTTTTTTTTTTTTTGACTTATGCTGACTGCCTGAGGAAAGATATCTGAGATTAAAAAAAAAGAAGAAGAAGAAGAAGAAGCAGTCTTGGTCCTCCTGATGATGGCAAATGGGAGTTTCACACCTCCCAAGTTCTAAGAAAGGAGTGCCTATCCAGCCTTCTAAAATGCAAATGAGGCTCTGACTTATACTCACTTTAGGCAGTCCTTTTTCCAGAGTAAGACTGAGCATCCTATACTGAACCTGTCAGTCAACAATTGCAGGGACCATTATTTTCTCACCATTGACTACATATACTCTATTCTGTGCATGTTCATGCTAATTTAAATCTTGGATTTTTTAAGTACAGCTTTCTCTGAGACCATTTTCCTCCACCCCTAGTGCCCTACGGCCTTAGGAAGTCTGGAGGTCTTGTGCTGACATCACGTGCTCAACAATCAACAGCGCTTTTCTGTTCTGAGCCTGCCCTCCTCCCCAAAGCAGAAATAAATCAAAGTTGGTTGAAACTCAGTCGTAATAAATCAAGACCTGTCCAAAACTGGAGCCTGCCCAGTCAAAATGTCATACTGTGGCTTTCACTGAGGATTAATTAAAGGCCTGATATAAAGCCCAGATGTGCTGCAGGAGAGCAGCCGGCTGCCTGGTGGCCATGTCTCCCAAGTTCCTGCCCACCCAAGAACATGGAGGAGGCAGATAGAAAGGCATTCAGGATTGGGAGGGTACAAAAAGGGAGGCACCCATCAGCGCTTTTGGATGGACTTTATCTAATATGCAGAAAATGGGATTTTCCAATGAAATAAAATAAATAAAAAAATAAAATAAAGTCTCTTAGGCTATGTACATTCTGTGCTTAAAAGGAGAAAATATAATGGATTAGAAATTTTTTTAAATCTAGAAGACTGAAGAACAAAAGCCAAATAAATGTTTCGTAACTGTAAAGCTAATGTTCTGAGATTGATGCATGATTTGTACTGCTGTACATAACATTGACAAAGGACACTGTATATATTAAACTTTTTTCATATGTTTCTGTGTTGTTTTCACAAGAAGCTAACTTTGATAAGCAGGGAGTTCAGGTTGTTAATTTCTCCCAGTTCTTCCCCAGACCTATGTCATTCCGCATAACCATCCATAGAGGCACTTTATCAAGTCCTATTAGAAGAATTAAAATGAAAATGTGTATTTAGTCTAAGTTAATTCTCCATATGTACACAGTTCTTCATTGATACGGAAGTGAAAAATAATTTACTGAAAACTGTATGTAATAGTCATGCTGTTGTATGAATTTAAACTTAAAACTTACTACTATTGGTTAAAAATTTGATTCAGAAGTTGTAAGGAATGCATGAAAGATATGAACAGTCTTTCTGTGGTGATGTGTACACTTGCTGAGCACTGAAAATTACCTGTCTAGAAACTACAGATAATACAAAGTAAATCTACTGATTACGATGCAGACTTTGCCAGATGGTTTGCTAGGAGAAATAAGATTCTTTGTGACTAGAACTTATAATTTTATAAAGCATATCGTTATGTAAATATTAATTGTTTAAACTACAGAAATTTTCTTAAAGTGTCTGAAGGCTGTTGTGTAGGAATTTGTTAGTTTTTTGGACTTCTCCAGTCACAACTGACCATGTGTAGTATCTTAGTGGTTCTGTTCCATATAGTCAATTACATATTGAGGCTAAATCAGAGCTCTACAGAAGTTTCAGCACTTTCCCAAATATTCTACACATTCCTCTGCTGATTACTGCAGACTGGTGGATCATTCGCGATTGTTAAGGATCGATCTAACAGCATAATATTTTTTCTAAAGTCTCTCTTCAAGGGCTCTTGTTTTAGTTAATTATCTAGAAAAAGCTACTGACTACAAATGTGCATTTTCATTAGTCTAGATTTTTTCAAAAGGATTATCATTTCATGCCTTTTTTGCTTTAGTCAATAAATAACTTACGTTCATCAATGTCTCTTAATATGTATTTTAATTTAAGTGAAGTTAAAAAGCCTATGACAGAGTGAAGACAGTATTTTAGGAGTCAAGAAATTTAAAGAAATAAACTATTCACATTGTCCATTTTAAATGCCCTTGCTTGTTCAGTCCTCAATATATAGGCTTTAATTCTATGCTTCTAGAACTTCAGGCCACTTATTATTAGGAAATTGACAAAGGATCTGATGTCTTTTCCAAATACTCTCACCACTAAATTATTCATTTTTATATTTATATATAATTTTATATTTTGGGAGATATTTCCACTTTTAGATCAAATTATCCTCAGCCAAAGTTCTCTAGTTCCACAGTGCTCCTTGCTCTCTTCCCATTATTGTGCATATGGACTTAGTCTCATTATTAATCACTCGGTTGGTCATGAATCTGCTAACCCATCTAAGTCCTCAAGAGACAGGGTATTCTTCATGTGTCTCTGCAGCATTTAAAACACACAGGACAACAGGAATCACAAAGGCAGACTTCTTTTTTGAGATAATGAGGGACAGTTTGGTGTGTCATTGTCTCGCCATACTGAGGCACCACAGATTTCTCTGACAGCCTCTAAAACCATCTTATAAAAGGAACAACAGAATTTATAGTCTATAAAGTATTTTGGTAGATATGTTAGCTCTTTTATTTGTTTGGCTTTTAACCCGTATACGCACTAATGATAATCTTTAGCTGATCTGAAGGAAATGGTGGCATAGTTCCTAGAATTGTCTTTTCATTTTATGCTCTCTCTCTTTTTTTTTCTTTTTTAATATTTTGTAATCTTGGTTAGGTGAAAAACTAAGTTTATGAACCTTGGTGTAGCTTTAATAAGGGTTATCTCATATATTCTTAGGATTAACACTATATGCTGAATGTCTAACAGGACTATCTTAAAAGTTTGTTAAATCCAAAATCAGAATTAAGTCTACTAGCTGAGAAGAAAGATATGTATTAATTGCCAGTAGTACTTTCTAGCCTGGAATCTTTGGGTTTGTGGTGACTCCAGCCACATTTGGCCTCAGGAGTGGGGAGCTGAGATCCCAAGAACCAGGATCCTACATCTATGTCACTTGGCTCAATGGGAAAGCAGTTTGATTCTGCTGCTGATAGGGTTTTTTGCTCTCTTTGTGTGTGTGTGTGTGTGTGTGTGTGTGTGTGTGTGTGTGTGTGTGTGCGCGTGCTTATGCGCATGCACAGACCCAGAGGCCAGTGCTTCTTTCTCCACCTCTGCCTTTCTTATTCACTTAAGACAGGATCTCTCGGTGAACCTAAACTCACCATTTCAGCTAAGCTGACTGCCCAATGAATTCTCAATACCTGCCTGTGTCTGTCCCCCAGTGTTGGACTTACAAGTACACAGAGCCATGTGTGGTTTTTGCATAGGTACTGGGGATTTGAACTCTGGTATTCATGTTTACATGGCAAGTGTTCTTACCTGTTGATTCATTTTCCCAGCCCTTATTTCTCTTTTTGGTGTTTACTGAGGAAATATTTTTATTGTAAGGAAATGTTTAAGGAAATGACCCAACTTCCTAGGATCACAATGAGTTAGTACAGCTTTTTGTCACAGCTGCGTATCTAAGCTCTCTGCAAGTAACAGGCTACGTTTTCATCTTCACATTGTAACATTTTTGACTAGAAGTTAAATCATAAACTTCTACTCTGATAACATGTGGAAATAAAGACTAAAAGAAATAAAGCTTTGTTTAGTTATACAGCCAGAACTGACAAAAGGACTTTTTGTCCTCCTGACTGGCTCTTCATTGTTCCCTTGTACTATTCCAGACTCCCTTATCATATATTATATATGATATTATATATTAGCTGAAAAGTGAGTAGAAGTTGGCTTTACACCTCATGCTTCATTTATAAAATTGCATTATCATAGGCTCATTATATGACTGTCTTCATATTTATATTATAATTCAGTATGACAGCTTAGAAATTTCATAATTTATGAAACTTGACATGTTTTCTTGGATGATTTCTTTGCAACACAATATCAGCTATTTAATTTTTTTCCTTCACAGAATATTTTTATGCTACTTGTTATAGACTTTACATGGTAGTAATAGTTAAATTTTCAGTGTCTACATGAAAACCACCTGTTCTTGGGTGGCGGTCCACCTTTTGTTGGAGCCCTGAAGAGAGTGCCCACACCTCCAGGCTTTCTTTTTATTTACTGGGCCAGTGTGGCCCTGGATGTTGAATAGGCTCTTTAGCAACTTTTTTTTTTGGCTCCAATATGGCTCCGTGCTGTTCTTTTTGGTAAAGGACACTATATGCAGAGAATAGAGTGTCTGTGCACTGCTAGCTACATATGTGTAGGTGGTAGGGGCCCCTTTTCTTGTAGCTGACTATATAACACCTGACTTGGGTCTCCTTATGGCTCTAGAGGGCTGACTGCTCTTACTCCTTCTTCTGGCAATCCCAACTGATGTTGTCTTTAACAAGATGAAGTCATGCTTACAAAGCAGGGTAAGCTGAGGTTTGAGGAGATTGAGTCTGGGCTTTGAAATGTAATATTTTTATAGTAAACTTATTAAAGTTCTGTGTTCTTCCATCACTTCCTGACATGGCCTGAGGGTATTCTCTCATGGCTTAGTATAGCTTTAGTATGCATCTTGGTGGCCTGCTTGCCTTTTTAGTGAAGCTATTCCTTAATCTTGTGGATCTACTTAACTTGAGCATTGGAACAATGGTTCTCTATACTTCCTCTCCATGTAGCCAGAACATGTAGTGCCATTTTTTTTAAAGTTTTCTTCTAACCATAAAGCTAGATGCTAGTGAGTATTCCAGCACATCTGTATCAAACCAAGCCATTCAAAAAGCAAAAAGCATAGTTTTCATTTGTAGCTGACACAACACACTAAGTAAAACTACAGCTTGGAAAAAAAAATCATTATCAGTGACTATATACCGTTTGCCTGTTCTGTTTACTGCTCGCTACAGATAGTTTGGGTAGAATAACTAAGGAAGAGTCAACAGTGAGGGTTGGGGTGGGGACAGGGAGCAAGCAAGCTTTCCTTCTAACTTAGTGCTTCCACTGCCCCTTTCCACTCTCTTGGTAAAAGCATCATTTGTGAGGGGTGTGAAAGTTCATGAAGCCCTTGTTTATACATTCTCTCAGATCCTTTCTTCCAGGGCGTTCATCCTAATTGTAACTGACTCATTTGTATAATCAGCCTGATCTTTCTCATCCACACTGTGAGATACACTAGAATAGGAGCTGAATCCTCCCTGTTTGTCCAACAATCCAATTTGCATGCTACAGTACAGACTAGTGTAAGGCTTCATAACCCTAGACAATGAAGATCAAGTCTACAGCAGCCCCTTCTTGGGTGTTATTATTTGAAGAAGTTGTGAAAAGGCAGTCTGAGTACAGAGATTTCCCTTACTGAAATTCTGGAAACCTGTATTTTTCTTCAGGAAATAGCATCAAACATACAAAGGTAGACCACAAAGGAGTTTTTAGCTAGTTCATGGTAAGCTTTGTGTGTCGAAACAGATTTCATAGCAGTCAACCTAGGTTGAACCTATATAATTATTAAAGAAGAGATCTGGATAAATTTCAATTATTAAAAATTAGAAGTCCACACATAAATACTTACTCCTATTATTAAAAAATTACTCACTTATAGGTACATTTTATATGTTTCAGTTTCCCATTGACGTTTGAATGGTCCACAGTTCATTTTTTTTTTCCTAAATTAATTCTGGTAATTGACTTTACCTTTTTTTTAATAGGTAGGGTACCTATTTTTTATTGTGTTCTGAAAACTATAATTGCCATTTTTAGTCTATATATGCGCTTTCACTCTAAACATTCCAGTTATACCTGCAGAACCTAAAACACTTGTGAGGTCTTTCATGCTGAGGAGATAATACTGTTCTAAACTGAGTATACTATAGAAAAGGTATGTACTAGTAGGGAAGGCATGGCATCATGTGACTGCAACAGGAAACTGAGAGATCACATTCAACCACATGCAGAATGCAGGGGTCTGGAGAGAATGCAAAGGAGCTAGAAGTGAGGTAAGGCTGTAAGTCCTCAAAACCCACTTCTACTGACATACTTTCTCCAGCAAGGTTGCACGTTTTAAAGGTTTCATAACCTTTTCTTCAAATGGTACCACCAACTGAGGACTGAGTGTTCAAGTCCCCGAACCTATGGAGCACATTTCTCATTCAAACCACCACAGCTCCACTGGCAAAGACACTCAAATCCCATCTCCCTGTTCATCCCTGTGACATTTATGACTGGGACACAGACTTCTAACCCCTGTGTCTCAAGGTTAGGTGTTTGATAGTTATGGTGATTGTAGATGACACTTTTGATGACACAGAACCCACACCATCATCAGGTTTATGAAGTATAAACCTGATTGTTTAATTCTCCATTTCAGGTTTCCTCACATTGCTACCTAGTTCAAATGGTGCCAGTTGTCATACAGATTCCTTCATACCCTAGTTCTGCTGCAATTTCCCCACATCCCTTGACATCTGCCTTTCATTCCTACTCTCCTCACAGGACAAAAACACTTAACATGCTGAAAAGTTCAGAGGGTTTGTTAACATCCAGCTCTCCTGCATAGTGCCCCAGAGTGGAGTCACCTCCTCCTTTCTGTCCACTCTTGGTCCCCTTACACATTAACATCTTAGTGTGGGAACTGGATTCTTCTCTCTGCTTATCCTCCCAGCTGAGTTTTCAGTAATGACCATGTCTCTCCAAAGGAAGTATTTTCACATCCTGGGGGCCTCCAGCATCAGGAAACACTTTTGCTTTTCATTTTTGCTTTGTGCAGTGGGGAGGTAAAGGCATCTAGTATATAGAAGCCAAACATTTCTAAACATCCTCCAAACACAGGACACGAAAAAATGATCTATCTCAAAGTGCTGACTGAGTTTGAGAGATTATTCTTAACTTCTGCTCCTTAGGGAAGTGTCTGTTAGCCCAAGATCCTTCCTACCCCAGTTCTTTTGTGCCTTAGTGTGTCTCTCGGGAAATTCCTTTCTGATACATAGTTTTACTCATCCCTTATAGGTTGTGCTCCTTGATGTTAGAAGCCATAATTAAATCAGTTGTTAATCTCAGAGCCTGAATTGTGGCTCAGAAAGAAATATCATAGTCACACCTCACTCGAGGACAGGAATATTTTTTTAGCATTGTGTCATTTGGCAATTTTGCCGTTGAAAATATCATAGAGTACATACTCACAAAATAATATGGCTGTCACATCCAAGGGCCATATAATTTCATGGGGCCATCATCATGCATTTATCTCATTGACTAGAATATCATATGACTACCTCAGTAGAAAAGATGAAGAGAGAAATGACTGGTAGAAGGTGTGAATAGCAGGTTTTATCTCTTCACATTTCAGATTTAGGTCAACTCTGTAAATATTTCAATAACCAGGTCCTGAATGCCTAATAATGTATTCTTAGAATAAATAAACTACTAAACAAACCTCAAACTTCATAGAGCTCCTTATCTTTTATTGCCTAGTATTTTTGAAAAGAGGTGTTTGTTTGTTTCTGTTGAACAGATTAGAAATCTGTAGGTCTTAATCTTGCTTTCTATGTGATAGCAAATATTTAGTGAAAATGAAATAAATATATACTCTGAACTATTAAGAAAGTACTGTGATGGTACAAAGTTTTAATCCCAGCAGTGGACTAATGTAAGATATCAAGGCCAACCTAGCGTATTGAAAACCTTGGTCAAATCTGAAGGAAACTGAGAGGAGAGAAAAGCAACATTAGCAATATTTAATGCCATTGCTACTCTCTTCTATTATTTTACTATTACTAAACATTGTGAATATCTTTATAAAGGTTTATAAAAATTAAGTGATTACTTAAGGAAGGGAATAGATTCTACAACCATATATTTTAATTTTAATTTTTGAGATAGGGTATCTTTATATAGCCCTGGTTCTCCCACTGTATAGACCAGGCTAGCATTGAACTGACAAATATACACCTGCCTCCACTTCAAGAGGGCTGGGGTTAAAGGTGTGCACCACTATGCCTGGCTCCAGATTATTTTAATAGAACAATATACAAATAATGCAGTATAAAATACCTAACACAAAATATGTATGCCTACCATATAAAATACAAAAACAAAAATACCTTTTGCTTGTAACTTCAGTGTATTCCCTTTGGTTTTTATTTGAAAGGAAGATCAGATTAGGAGTATGAGTAAAATATTACAGTCATTTAAAGCACTAAGTTCTTAAATAGACCAATAATTTTTCAAGAATGTGATAGGTCACAATTTTTCCATTTATTGAATTAAAATCAGAATTAAAATGAAAACTCATGTTTATATTTCTCAGGTATCCTACTTATTTTTATCAGCTCTGGGACTTTTTGTCTCTCTGTGTACACTGACTTTCCCAATGATGTCTTCTTCCCATCTAAATGCTGTGTGAGAACCCCTTCCTACCCAGTCTAACCTGAGTCAAGAGCACCTCCTTCCAGGAGCTTCCTTTGGGCCAGAAAGAAACCCAAAGGTCTGTGTGTTGTTAAAAAAAAAAAAAAAAAGTTCGTGGCAGGTTATGCATTTTTTTCAGTATGTTTTTTAAGGGCTTGGCTGAGCTAATTTAATTTCTTATGTTCATTAATTCCTCTCCTTCCACATCCACCCCCTCTGAATAAACGGCCCTTCACACGAATCCAATTTACTTTCAATACACCTTATTCACAGTGACTTTTATTGCAAGCTGCATTCTGGCCAGCTGTAAGGTTGCCTGGCTGCCTCAGGTTTCCTGATTTAGCTCTGGGAATGATTTCAGCATGGCAAAATCTTTTCATTGGCCAATTTGGAAAACAGGATTCAATTTGTGAGGAAAGTCCAACATGGCAACTGAGAATGAAAAAGGATGGAACAGGTTTGGAAGGGAGACTGTCAGAGAAAAGATGAAGAACTTCTTGGTTCTCTTCCTGGTGTAGCTTCCCTTTTCCCCACTGGCCTTCTGCATTCTCTCTCCAAACAGGTAGGTTGGTGGGGAGGAGGGGACTCAAGGTAGAACCAGTATTTGGCTTTGCACTTTCGTTGCCTTCCGTGGGATTTAGCAGCTATGTTTTTATCCCTGAACTCTTGAAACAAGATGCTAATGTGGAACCCACAGGTAGCTGAAAAAAAAGGGGGGGAGCCCCAATGTCAGGATTAAGCTCAGTACAGAAGTAAAGCTGCGTTTTCTTATTTAGGGAAGCAGAAGTTGGACAGCTGTAGCTGTGACTGAGAGACCATCACTGAGCAAGCAGCTGACCAAAGTGGGCCGAGGTCAGCTATGTACAGTAAGAAATAGCAAAGCTTCCTTTAGCAAACTTCATTGGGCCCAAAGGTACCCTGCTAAATTGGGAACTGTCTATTGAATCTAAAACTTTTCAAAGTGATTCATATAGGGTGCTAAAAGGCTAGTTAAAGGTATGTTTATTGAAGACTTTAGTAATGATATATTATGTAAATGCACACCAGCAGATTCTGAATTCCCATGGCAAATTGTTTTCTAGTCTAGGAAAGAAAACGAAGGTGGTCTGGGGGTTGTGGCTTTGTTCTTCAGGTGTATATTGTTTCTCAAAAGAAACAAATGCCATATTTAAATATAAGTACACTTTAATAATAGATGCTTCTTGCATTTTTACTACATTGATTCTATTTTACAGGATTTATAATATCACATTGAACAAATCTTTCTTCAGAAAATGCTAAATTTTGAATAATTTCAGAAGTCTAGTAAGTTTAGAAGGTAATCACTGACTATAATTTACCATGCTCAGCTCTATTATTGAAGAATAGGTCCCGCATATTGATAATAATCTGAATTTCTAGAACATATAGAAAGGTACTGACCTAGCCAAGCAAACTATAAACTCTAATGATGTCTCAGTTCTTGCCACCCTTGCTCACTGCTTCTTAAAACTCTAGCATGCATAACAGTAAGCTGGACACTGCATTAAAACACTGTTTTGGTCCTCAGCTCAGGTTTTCTCTCATGATAGGTTTGAGTGGTACCCAAGAATATGCATTCATAACAAGTTCTCTAGCTATGCAGTTGTTGCCTCTTAACTGCTTCATTTTCAGGACTACAGTTCTATCTCATCTTCAGCCATAACCACAATCATGAAGAGGCAAGAAATTTGCAAAAATTAGTCTCTGTCTCAATTAGAGTCTCAAGTGTCTCCAGAAAGTAGATAGTTATTTTAAAATAATAACAAAGTTACTCTTAGTACCCGTTTGTCTAGCATCCCTCATGCCTGCTCCATGAATCCCTGGCAGCTTACGAGACCAGGTAAGATAGTGGTTTCGTTTCTCAGCTTTTCTGATAATGCATGAGTGAGAGGACATAGAAAACAGCCTGTAGAATAGAAACCATATAGTTTGAGAAGTTTTACATGGGAAGGAAAAGAAAGAATTAGATATGACTTCATACGTAAGACTTCCTTTAGTCACTAACATTGATAAATAAAACAAGTGCAGGTTCTGATCATGATTTTTTTAAGTACAAATGAAATAACCAGTGGTTGTATACTACAATCTTTGTGGGCTATAAAATGACATAACAAGTAATCTAATCATACATTTTCTTATTTAGGATAATACTAATAAAGAAACTGTCAGATTTATAGGCCTCTATAAATGAAGTGCATTACTATAAAGACTCTTTGTGTTCACAGAAATAAGGTTTCTAATTTGTGTTTACCTTTCCATCTCTGATATGTGATGAAGTTACTTGATTTATTACAGAATAAAATCTGTGCCAATTCTGGTCATTATCATTTTTCCATTGATATTTTAGTGCTTATTACAGTAAAATTCCAACAGAATTACACAACTGAGAAAGAATGATTTGATAGGTCTTAAAAGTGTATACCCTAATGGATTTCTGATGGAGATTGAACTTGATGGCAGTATGCTAAGTTCTTGAAGTTGGAAATTAATATTATATTTTTAGGGGACATTCTTGGCATTGCATTTACTATTTTAGAAAAGTAGAGGAGGAATATCATAACTTTTCTTTCTTTTCTCAGACCAATAAGGAAGTAAGAATTTTTTTAATAAATTATAGAAACATTTATTTTGAATAGCATGCTGTGATTCCCAGCCCAGTGGCTTAGTTTTAGCATGCCCTTGGCATTTCTTTTTTTTTTAAGTTGTTTTCATTGAGCTATATATTTTTCTCCACTCCTCTCCCTTCCTCTGCCCTCCACTTCTACCCTCTTCCCCATGTTCCCAGTTTACTCAGGAGATCTTGTCTTTTTCTGCTTCCCATGTAGACTAGATCCAAGTATGTCTCTCTTAAGAGTCCTCTTTGTTGTCTAGGTTCTCTGGGATTGTAAATTGTAGGCTAGTTTTTCTTTGCTTTATGTCTAAAAGCAACTTGTGAATGAATACATAATGATATTTGTCTTTCTGGGTCTGGGTTACCTCACTCAATATGTTTTCTAGATCTATCTATTTGTCTGCAAATTACAAGATACCATTATTTTTTCCACTATGTAGTACTCCACTGTGTAAATGAACCACATTTTTCTTATTCATTCTTCGGTCGAGGGGCATTAAGGTTATTGTCTGACTATGACAAACAATGATGCAGTGAACATATTTGAGCACATGTCCTTGTGGCACAATTGAGCATCCTTTGGATATATACCCAAAAGTGGTATTGCTGGGTCTTGAGGAAGGTTGTTTCTTAACTTTTTGAGAAATCACCATATCCAAAGTGGCTGCACAGGGTTGCACTCCCACCAGCAATGGAGGAGTGTTCCCTTTACCCCACATCCTCTCCAGCATAAGTTGTCATCAGTGTTTTTGGTCTTGGCCATTCTTTCTTTTTTTTTTTTTTTTAATCTTGTAATGTCCCTTTTATGTTCAAAAATGAGAAGAGAACAACTTTGCATGTAAATGAAAATAATTTGCAACACAATTTTGTGGCCAGGTAATTAAACTTTGGATAGACCAATATTATTGAGGGGACATGGAACAAATGAAAAGGAGTGCTAGTTTCATCCTTTCAGCATGGGTTTGCAGAGGGCTTTGTGATGCATGGAGAGGGACTGAGGACAGAACCATATGTGGCAACAGAAACTTGCTTGGGTCTTTAATTGGTGTCTGCTTGTTCAATCAGCTCTAAATAAACCTCTTTGCTCAGCAGAGGTCAATGTGGCAGTTTCTGTCACTTTAACTTTTTTTTTTGTATAAAAGGGCATTTTCTTCTCTTCTTTTCCTTCCTCCTCCTCTTCCTCTTTTCTTCTCCTCCTCTTCCTCTTGCTAGTTTTCTTGGATTTTTTTCCAACTAAGTTACTGTCACGTTAGAACAGAGGTGAAAGGAAAGCATACATGTGCATCGCAGTCCAAGAAACAGTTGCTAGTGTCAAGCATCAGATGGCCACTGAGGCAAGCACAGTCCTGGCATTGGAAAGCTACTTTCAAAACCGTCTTCCTGGAAATGAGGTCTGACTGTCTCCTGAGATACTCTTTCCCTTCAGCCACTCCAAGAGAATGCTTGCTGTTTTCTGTCTCTTAATTACTGTCATGGGCTCTTTATCCTCCCAAATTCTCCCTGCCACCTCTAGATTGTCACTGCTTCCACACTGCTGTAAATGCTCTGTTTAAGGATGCTTTTGCAGCCCAGCTAAACAGTTACTTCTCTCCCACTCGTTAACAGTTGACCTGTAACTTAGCAGTTCCTCTCTGTCCTCTGCCATCTTGCACCTTCATTCTCCCCATGACTCTTCTAATACCCTTTTTATCTTTTTTAATTCTTATTTTGATTGTATCAATTTTTATTGATTTTTATTGAGCTCTACATTTTTCTCTGCTCCCCTCCCTTTTTCTCCCCTCCCCCCAGATCTCCATGCTCCCAATTTACTCAGGAGATCTTTTCCTACTTTCTACTTCCCATGTAGATTTTATCTATGGAAGTCTCTCTTAGTGTCCTCATTGTTGTCTAAGTTCTCTGGGATTGTGGTTTGTAGGCTGGTTTTCTTTGCTTTGTTTTTAAAAACCACCTATGAGTGAGTACATGTGATAATTGCCTTTCTGTGTCTGGCTTACCTCACTCAAAAAATAATGTTTTCTAGCTCCATCCATTTTCCTGCAAAATTCAAACTGTCATTATTTTTTTTCTGCTTTGTAGTACTCCATTGTGTAAATGTACCACATTTTCCTTATCCATTCTTCGGGCGGGGGGCATTTGGGTTGTTTCCACACAGGTTATAAAAAACAAAGCTGCTATGAACATAGTTGAGCACATGTCCTTGTGGCATGATTGAGCATCCTTTGGATATATACCCAAAAGTGGTATTACTGGGTCTTTAGATAGGTTGTTTCCTAATTTTCTAAGAAATCACCACAGTGACATCCAAAGGGGCTGTACCAGCTTGCATTCTCACCCGCAATGCAGAAGTGTTCCCTTTACCCCACAACCTCTCCAGCAAAAGTTGTCATCAGTGTTTTGTATCTTGGCCATTTTACGGGTGTAAGATGAAATCCCAGAGTTGTTTTGATTTGCATTTCTCTGATGACTAAGAATGGTGAACATTTCCTTAAGTGTCTTTCAGCCATTTTAGATTCCTCTGTTGAGAGTTCTCTGTTTAGGTCTCTTCTCCATTTTTTTATTAGATTATGTGTTCTTTTGGTGACCAATTTCTTGAGTTCTTTATATATTTTGGAGGACAGACCTCTGTCTGATGTGGGGTTAGTGAAGATCTTTTCCCATTCTGTAGACTGTCGTCTTGCCTTGTTGACCGTGTCCTTTGCTTTACAGAAGCTTTTCAGTTTCAGGAGGTCCCATTTATTAATTGTTTCTCTCAGAGTCTGTGCTGCTGGGGTTATATTTAGGAAGTCGTCTCCTGTGCCAATACATTCAAGTTTATTTCCCACTTTCTCTTCTATAAGGTTTAGTATGGCTGGCTTTATGTTGAGATCTTTGATCCATTTGGACTTGAGTTTTGTGAATGGTGATAGATAATAGGTCTATTTTCATTCTTCTACGTGTTAATTTCCAGTTATGCCAGCACCATTTTTTAAATATGCTTTCTTTTTTCCATTTGATTTTTTTTTTTTTGCTTCTTTGTCAAAACTCAAGTATTCGAAGGTGTGTGGATCCACGTATTCTATTTGTTTCCATCGATCCTCCAGTCAGTCTGTTCTTATGGGTCTTGGTCATTCTTACAAGTGTAAGATGCAATCTTAAATTAGAATTCAACAGCAACACTAATTTCAGAAAGCCCAAAAACACATGGAAATTAAAAAAATATATATACTCACCTGAATTACCAGTGGGTTAAGGAAAAAATAAAGAAAGAAATTAAAGACTTCCTAAAATTCAATAAAAATGACCATACAACACACCCAAATTTATGGGACACAATGAAAGTTGTGTTAAGAGGAAAGTTCATAGCACTAAATGCCTACATAAAGAAGCTGGAAAAATCCCATGCTAGTGAGTTAACAGAACATCTGAAAACTCTAGAACAAAAAGAAGTAAACTCACCCAGGAGTACTAGATGGCAACCCTTGGCATTTCTGTAGAGAGCAGTATGGGAGTCACTCATAGTCTTTGACAGTGCAGCCCAAGGTTCAGAAGGTTCCTTTGTTTGGAGACTTGGAACAAGAAGAAACAGTGACACTGGCCCCTCTTCTTGTACTGTGTTCAACTTTGTGCCTTAGACAGAACCCTATCTATAGTGCAAGGCCAAACTCATCACTTTCCAGACCCATAGAAGAACAAGGCTACATGGGGAGGTAGTACTAGAGAACAAAAAAAAAAAAAAAATGCCATTTCAGGGATTCAGCCATCCAGGGACTGACAGTGTTGATTTATCCTAAGACACAGAGAATTTTACCAACCGCAAGCCAATGGTGCAATAACCTCCTACTTCCCATATAGTCTTTGCATACCAAACCTTTATGTTGAAGGAGGCTGCTTCGTCATCCCGGCCATTTAGACCCAAAATAGTCACATAGAAACCTTATTATTTAAATCACTGCTTGGCCCATTAGCTCTAGGTTCTTATTGGCTAACTCTTAGATCTTGATTTAACCCATTTCTAATATTTTATATTTTGCCATGTGACTTGTAGCCTACCAGCAAGGCTGCAGCATCTGTCTCTGGCAGTGGCTCCATGGATTTTGTTCAACTCTTTCTTTCTCCCAGCATTCAGTTTAGTTTTCCCTGCCTACCTCTGTTCTGCCCTGCTCTGTTATAGGCTCAAAACAGTTCTTTATTAACCAGTGGTATTTGCAGCATACACAGGGGAATCCCATATCACCTTCCTTTTCTGTTTAAATAAAATGGAAGGTTTTAACTTATCATATATAAGGAAAACTATAATTAGTATTATAAATTCTTCACTCCATCAAAGACTCCAGCATAAGTCTTTGAAAGGTTTGAGGAACACATATCTAACTGATACATATCTCTATATATCTAGAAAACCTAACTAACATGACTAGAAACTTGAGTATTATAGATGATTCTACACAATCACAACACCTTAATCAAGAGCAGAAATATATATACACAGTATAACAAAATTGACCTTAAATTTGTATCAATAAACCAAGATCCATATCAATGCAAATCTCTATAACATATCCTTTAAATGTAAAGAAAGATTCATAAACAATATTTAGGAATTTGGGTGTAGTTCTCTAGAATACTTCCTGCTGATTGGGGTACTGTTAATCTGGTCTTTCATGGTGTGTCCTGTGTGCTAGGATCACCTCAGTCAGCAGTTGGGCGAAGCAATTTTTGGGGGGTGTTTAAGGCAACCTTTCAGGAGGGTCTTGGTCCAGCAAACCACATTAACCTAGAATAAATATACAGGTTCTCATCCTCTGTGGAAACAAAAGAAGAACCTCTGTTCCAAAGCAACAAATCCTTAGACCCAAATTTTGAAGACAAAATATATGTTGGGTACTTAGCTCTTTCATATTCAAAAACTTCAAAGAAAACACAATAATATACATAATCCAGACTTTCTGTGAATTTTCCATGTTTTCATGGCTTATTTTTCTTTACTCCTTTTAATCTATGACGATCTATACTCTGTCTCTTTAAAGTCTTTTCCCTTTTTTTAATAACTGTATAGACATTCTTTTTTCTTCTCTCTCCCAAGCCTACGTACCTTTAACCAACATTGTTACCTGTTTAGAGGTTTGGTTTTTTTTTTTTTTTTCGTCTGAATATGTCTTTATTGTGTATCTGTAATTATTTACTGTCCGGGAACACTTCTTAAGATGTTAAAGCTCTTCTTAAAAACTTAAGCTGCTGCATTATTAGGGTATATATGGTCATGCCTGCACAGTCCAACACAGTCTGTTCACTGCCTCTGTAAGCTGTACACATTGTCCCAGTTCCAAATATGCAGTGGGTCTATGTCAAGCCGTTACAAAGTTTGTAACATGCTGTTTACAATGCCATTTAAATGCTCAGCCTCCTGAAAGAGCCAGAGGTCACGCTGGCAGCATGGCCCAGAAAGTCAACATTTTATTTTTATTTTATTTTTGCTACCACTACTGAATCAGGAAAACCTCTCTTAAAGGAGCTTCAACATGCCACCTGCAAGCAATCCCATTCGGAAAAAAATGCAGCTAAAATTGTTTTTATGTGTGTCTAGGGTTCTTTCCCAAACTTTTTCAGGTTTTCCGTGGATTTAGCTAGCACACATTGGAGCGCCAGTTGTTTCTACACTGTGATAACACTGCTATGTCCTGTCACCTTTGTCGTCTCCAGCCAGTGTCAATGTAGATATATTCTACCATTTCTCCTATTCTCCTTGATATGAGAAGTGACATGTGATCCAGATTAAGCACTTTTCTTCTTTTCTTGGCTTCATAGACCCATTTACTTGATATATGGCAAAGATAAACAGCAGAGCTAGAGAGTGAGTGGGAGAATTCTTTTTCAACTTCAAAATGAGAAATAATTATGTTTATCTTCATGGCATGGTGATAACTAGACTGCAAATTAATTTCCATGTAGGCTTTTCTAATAAATTTTAGTTTTACGCTTTCCAGAACCATAAGTCCAGCATGGCATCTTGAGGTCAAGTGCTCTAAGCCTTCTGACCCTACTTCTTTACAACAAGGGCTGTATCCCCACAAATCCATAAATTATTTGAAACATCCTTTTAACTTCTCAGAGGAAAGGTGCCAGATTGCTTAAACAGGTTCCTGTTTTATCAGAGTACTACATCCATTTTCAGCCATTTCAATATGATTTCCTCCAATTGTTAAGTCGGCGTTTCAGAATTTAACATTGAGCAATGAGTTGATGGATGAGGGCCACAACTTTCTGACTTAGATAAATTTTGAGTATCTGTTAATAAATGACTTTCTTCTCTTCAAGCAATGTAGAAGTGATTAGCTCTGAGATCCAGCAGCTTAGAGCACCATAGCTAAACACACTTTTTAATGAGTAAGTCCTTGCTAATTGGAACACTCATAGTTAACTCCTTTCCTATATATACTACCCACAGATTATGCCCCACAAAATCAAGTAAAATGCCTCCAGGGACTGAGAGTGATTGTGAACATTCACAAACGAAAATGACACTAACATCAACCAATGGGTTATTTGCATTCCATTGAGTCAGTTATCACTTACTGACTGAGGGTTCTGGTGTCTGACCTGTGGACTGCATTATGTTATCCTCAAAAGTAAATGCTAGTATCCATAATGTTGTCACATTCCCTACCATATTTGGTAAATTGCACTAGCTTGGCCCCTTGGTAAAAATGCCAGTTGAGTTAAGACATCACTGACTTCCATTTTTATTTGTAGACTGTCCCTGGGTGACACTGCACCATTTAATCCCCCAAATCTTTGCAATTTATACTTTTTAAAATGTGATTGTTTGAATTATACTTATTACCCTCCTATGTGCTGCTTAGCTTTATGACCTTTCTGATCTATGGGTCAGTCTCCCAAGGTACATTTTCATGTAAGTTTCTGAAACTTTTCACATAAATATTTGACATCATGCTTGGACAAGTTGATGGTGAAAGGAAGGTACATGGAGTAGAATGAAGATAATTAAGTATTCAAGTGACTACATACTACATATTCATGTATGTAATAATACAAGAAGTATTACACATGATTAGAGGTCTTCTTCTGTGAGACTCTCTAATTTCATTAAATAAAAATCTTTGTTAACCAAGAGCTGTAGATTAAATATCATATAGATGGCCCTGTTTCATTAATTCTGGATGAGAAATCCTTAAAACTGGGTAACAGTTGGAAAATATTTTCGCAAGCATATGATATCTTATTTCTCTTCTAAATTTTATTTAGTTAATAGTGTAGAATATAGCAGTGGGAGAAATGGCTCAATGGTTAAGCACATACAGTTCTTTCAGAGGACCCAAGTTATTCCCAGCATCCACATCAAGCGGTTCACAAACCATCTTTAACTCTAGTTCCAAAGATTTCTGTTACCCTGCCTCTGTGGATACCTGCTCACATATGTAATACCCATACATAGACACATCCTTATAATTTAAAATAATAAAATAATTTTTAAATAAGTAATTAAAAATAATGTGGAAGATAAAATATATGCAGTCACCATTTGTAAGCATTTTGTATTTAGATCAAATAACATTGAAATTTCAGAATTGGTATTTTAATGATAAAATTTTGAAAATTATTTGAATCAGTATAAAAAATAATCTGTGTACTTTTGAAGTCCAAGAAACAGTCTTTGATCAGAGACTGTCTGGTAGACTTGAATCTGCCTCTTAACTATCTGTGTGCAAGTTAATGACTCTTCTAAATTCTCTCAGTAAACAAGGTTTTCTTAGAGTTCTTCTGGCCCTCAGAGTCTACTGTTTTATAATGTATGATAAAAATGTATTTCTATTTAAATTGGTCCCTAAAATATTTAATATTTCCCTTCTTAGCATCATTTAAAATTCATTGATTAATATATGAAAATGACTTAGATTAATGGAGAGGTGGGGACTTGGAAGACAGTTAAATAACAGAGCACTTGCCTAGTATGCATGGGGCTAGCTTTTATCCCCAGAAATGAAAAACGATTAAACCAAACATACAGTTATGATAAGAAATTAAGTTCTTAAATATTTGCACATTTTCAGAGTCACAAACTGCATATGTATAGAAAATATCCTCTTTCTCTGGATAGCTTATCTTTCTTCTGGCAGGATAGCTACTGTTTAGGAACTTCCCTGACGATCATAAACTCCTTACCTGTTTGTCAAGACAGGCATCATAAACTTAGTTTTATAGGTGGGAAAAGCAGGAGCTAAGCCAAAAAGATAGAAAGTACTGAATGACCTGTGATTTATGTTTTTGTTGTTATATCTTGTTGACATAGCCTTCTAAATATATTGTTAGACATCATCTTATAATATCTTCAAGTGAATGCCAAAGATATAATTTAAATTTGTATGTACCCAAAATAGTACTTAAAACTAGGATTAATAACTGTGTTAGCTGAAAGGATATTATGGATCTCAGTTGGGACCTAATAAATGACAGCTGGTAGACATGATCCTACAATTTTTAGTCCCTGTGCACCAATCTCATTTTGGTAAACTTGGATCAACTTTTAGAGCTCAATATGATTCAGAATGGACTGATTAAATATATTATGGTTTAAATGCCACTCAAAACAAGAGTATGAAGAAATAGGAGAGGAGGGGAGGATAGGAAGGACTCATATTGGGCACATACTCTCCGTTAGATATTGCTAATGGACCTACCCTTCTTAGGACAGAACTTTGAGTTCTTAAGTTCATGTATGAAGTCCATAATTTTTCAGCTCTCTTGTTTTTAATGGATCCTGGGTCATAGTCAATCTACTTAGAAAAAAAATATATTTTAATTAGTTTGTTGTCCTATCCTAAGAACACCTCTGATGGCAGGAACTTTTTTATTTCCAGTCCTTTCTTCATACTTGAATGTACATGTATGTATGTGTGTGTGCATGTATAAATATCCTCATACACATTCAATATTATCAATATTAGTATTTCTATGAAATTTTATGCTTGTATTTCCATTTTAAAAGATGGTTAAAAACATAATGTCCCTAGCATCAAAAATACTTGTTCCAGAGTTCTTTGTGTGTCCAGTTTAGAAGCATGGAGAGAAGCAGAGAGAGGTGACATCAAATTTCAGGAAGAGACAGAAGCTACACAGTAAGAGCCCATTTTGGAAAATATTAAATGAAAACACAACCACTAGGAGACCAAAGGTTGCAAAGAATTCTCAGCCCCTTTTGCCTACAAAAAAAAAAATATCCTATTTAGACAGCATAAACTGTATGTTCTAGTTTGAAAATGCCACACCATGTATTTAAGCCAAATACCTTCCTTGGTTGACTTAGAAAAGTAGTTCTAAAAATAAAACACTTAACCCAAAATAAACCTGCTTGTATGTATAACCAAAAATAATCATTTTTATTATCTTTTGTTCACAATAGTTCACTGGCATAAAAGCTCGTCTGGAGGAAAAAACTTTAACCTTTTCAATGACTTGCAAGACTTTGGGTTGCCCTGCTGTCTGTAGTTCTGGGCGTTTTTGTCTGCCTTATTCTACCAGTAATTCTTACCAGATCCTTCTGTGATTATTGGCCACCTTGCCAGATCTTGAGTGGTGTCTTTTGTTTCATCCTGCTGTGCTTCTTGCAGGACAGCCATCACTCTTGATCATTTAAGTAATCTGAATCCTGTTGTTTCCAGTGAACTCTGTAGGATTCTGAGCTGATTTCTAATTCTGCTCAAAACCTGGGATGTGAGATGAGAGGTTTAGTGAAAACATAGCAATTGTTTTTGATAGTTTCATCTATTTTGTTTACTTTGTTTTAACTGTTATTACTTTTTTTTACAGTTTTATGTAGAATACATTATTTCTTAAGAGACATTGTAAAGTGAGACCGCATTTTTGTGTCTCTGGCTGTGAGACTACAGAGTTCTCCATAGTCAGACCTCCCCACAAGTGGCCTTGATAGTCAGCCCCAGCAGCATGGCTTCCTTAAGGACATGCAGGGAAAGAGAAGACTGGCCCTGTGACCATCAGCTTGTGAGAAACCTACCCGAGGTCTGATACTCTGATTTCTATGAAACGTATTAAGAAAAAACATTGTGGCACTGAGGTCTCCAGTCATAGATCCCATCAGCACATCATTCCTACCAAGACCTTTGGATCTGGTTTGCCCAGTCAAGGAACATGTGAAGCTGATCCCTGTGCATCAGAGAACTAATCATTTTATTTGTTTTCCCTTACAGTGTATTCCCAAAAATGTTTGAGTGAGCAAACCAAAATGCCTTTGGGAATGCTAGCATTTGTGTGTGAGTTGGTTTCCAGAAAGCATTTCCTTTCATCAGTCCTCAGAGTGACTGACTCTCAGTGGTTTTCTACACATTGCTAAGAAAAGGAAAAAGCTTATGACCCTGGCTTGACCTTGGTCACCTGGTGTCCTTCAACCTCCTAAGCATCCCATCAGCTCAATACCTCAGCTCCCCCAAAAAAACTGAGTCAAATTTCTTTCTCTAACAAATTTCCTCATAGATTTCCACCTGTACTGAAAATTACATCCTCACATAGAAGAATGTGTAAATGAGCAAAACATCCCTCTTACGTTTCATTACAAAGCCACCTTCATTTTACTATTTCAGATCTAAGCCCAACAGAAACCACAGCTGGAAATTTTCCTTAGCACTGCAAGCATAGATTCTCTTTCTTTTTGAAAAACATGAAGACATAGAACTGGACATGGCTCAGAGATGAAGAGCACATATTACTCCTTAGAGGACCAGAGTTCTGTTTCCAGAGCCCACATCAGGTAGCTCACAATTTCCTATGACTCCAGATCAAAGGGATCTGATGTTTCTGGCCTTTGTGAGCACCTTAATCCATATCACGTATACACACCAGACATACACACATGCATATAGTTTTAGAAAAACAGAAATCCTTTTTAATGAGTTTTAAAGTATGGATACTTATGTATATTAAAACATAATCAATCATATGCTGTTCTCTTTCATTTTCTTGATATTTTATTGAAGTTCTTCCACTTGAATATGCTGTCAGATAAATTCAATATCATTATATTTCAAATAATCATTAACATAAATACTTAGACTTGCTTGCCACTTACTAAGTGAGGATAGGATGGACTTCCAGTCAAGATTTATAAACCCCAGTGAGAGCCTGTGCTCCCCACCCATCCTTCTTATCCAGGAAACCTGACCTGCTCTCCTGTTTGTCACCAGCCAGTTGCCACTGTGGGTGTCATCATGTGTTATTCTTATTTTAAGCAAATTTTACTTTGTAAAGTTCTCTTTAACATGCTATTTGACCAGTAGAAGTTGTGAAAATATTTGACAACAATCCAAGAAGAAAATACTGAAAGTAGTGTGCCACCAAACATGGTTATTTTGGCATGGATAATAGCAAGACTGCTGGAACACATTTTCTTAGGTTCTGCACCTGCCTGTGACGTTCTGATGCATCAAAGTTTGAAATAGAGAATGGGTTTTGTTGTTGTGAATATATATTAATTAAGCAACTAAAAGTATTCTACATTATAACATTTACATATATTTTAAACCTTTCTAATTCATTATTCAAAGATTATTTTTGTGTATATATATTTCCAGTCTTTGTATGTATGAATAGAAAAATGCCACATTATAAAGTAGATTTGCTTATATAAGCTTATTCAAACATTTTCTATTTAATTTGAATCACAACCACTAAGATTGATTTTTCTCTTAAGTGAATTAAAATGTATTAACTTAAAATCAGTTCTGTGAACAGAAGTGTACTGAAATCCTTACACTGTTTTTATGAGTCAGTGAGTTTGTACTTTGCTTCCAATACCAGGGATCAAACTAAACACCTTTACTACTAGGCTGTACCATCAGCTTAGTATATACATATATGTGCAGGTGGATGGATGGACAGACGGACGGACGGATATATGATCATGTTCACCTAGCCTCTTAATAGGTTGTTTTTTTTTAAAGAGTTGATGACATTTTCCTTTAGAGAGGGGCCAGAGGAGTATGGAGGTAGGGGCCTATTGTGTATCCCAGGCTTCCCTTGCATTTGCAATGATCTTTCTGCTTCAGACTGTTTAGTTATGGAACTGTAGAAGTGAGATACCAAGCTTCCATATATTTTGTTTTATAGTTAGGAATTAATACTCATAATAGTTGCAGATAAATATTTTGCTGCTCGTTTTCAGTTAGTTCTCTTACAACCCTTGAAGCATAAAGAGCTGCATGAATTTGTGTTATTACACAGGACATTCCATCCCTCCATGGTCCCTCCATGGTGCCTGGTTATTAAAATAATATAAACAAGACTATATACCATACCCAAGCTGTTATTAGTACAGCTTATAGGGTTATCCCGTTTTGCCAAAAAGAATTGAGTTGGAGATGTAAAAATTTAAATAACAACTGAAGCATCCACCTTTCCACTGTTCTCTTTCAGTAACTCCTATTGGTTTTCACATTTTTCAAAATTTATTTTTCACATCAGTAAACTAACAATCCTGAAATGCCATCAAACCAAAGTAAAAAAAAAAAAAGTCTAAAACTTAGTAACTCCTGGCAGTGTAGACCATTTGGGTGTCACGTCCCCGAGCTTGCTATCTCAGGGTGTCTACCACTGTGCTATGGATAGTAGTCACCTTTCTTCTACAAACTGTAGTTACAATGTGGCTCCAGTAATTTCTGGACCATAAAAGTGCAGTCATGGGTAGCTTCATATGACTGAAGTGGACATATAAGAGACCTTAATGGGCTCTGGTTGCTGCAACTTCAGAAGAGGTTGACGCATGTTTTAGTAAATCATGGCCTCACCTAAACAAGGTAGGGTGTTACATTTTTCTGCTGTCACCAGTTCTGTCCACTAAGCTTATCTTTCACGATACAAGCCTCACCAAGAGGCTTGCATCTACACATACAGAGTAGGCCCTTTATCCCTCAGTATGTAATCGCTTTCTACTCGGAAAACATTGTAAGTTATTCTCAGTCCTTCTCTCTCAGTGCTGCTTTCTTCAGTGCTTTCTGCGTGTTGCAGGCAATGAGAAAGTTCTCAAGTGAGCATGCTGCTCCTTCATTTCTCCCTGTTTGCTCTTGGGGTGTGTACAGTTTCCAAGGGAAAGTAACCCTATATAGGCATCTTTCTGGGCTTGGTTGGTAGTGAAGGATGTGGATGTGGGCCCATCTCAAGTGAACGTTTTATTTAGAAGAACTGTAGGGGGTGGTCTAAATGTACTCACCCTGTGATGTGCAGAGTCAGTGTTGCAGTAGTCATGACCCTGAGGCTTTGCACAGACACCCTTTGATCTTCAAAGCATCTTCTTAACATTCAGTTCCTTAATGTTGACACCCTGTGAAGCAGGCTTTTACTGCCTGGCTTTGCCTATGCAGACAGTGACAGACAATGTGTGTGAGATAGTGGAGTAGGAGACTTGCTGTGGGTATAGCCCTCACTGTCCTCAAGTCTCTTCCTTCTCCCCTGGAACAGCTCAAACAGAGGCACTGAAATTAAAAGTCTACTAGTTTCCAGAAACCTCTGTGATGCAATAATCCCACACCACTTGTTACTCTTGGAAATCCTGAGCATCCTGGCTCTGCAGTTCTGAGACTACTTACAGCAGCAAAGCAGAGCCTGCAAACACGTAAACAGCTGTTAGGGGTGGTGGAGGCGAGTGTAACAGAATAGGCTGCCAAATTCTTGACTGCCATATGTGCTGTGTAATGCTTGTCATCTCAAGCGAGTCATTAAAAGGTTTCGCCTTAATGGGACTTTGAAGTGCCTGGACAGCTTGAGCGCATCTATAAATTGCCACAAACAGCCCTCTGACTGAGTTAGCTAATTGCTTGCTCTTTGACTTATTAGGATCAACTGAGTTAAATAATTTGTCACATGTGTGGCTCGTAATAAATAATGTGACTAGCCAGTTTGCGAGCTGTTTCGGTGATATATTGTACCCTTTTTGGATGTTGTCACATGTAGCTAGCAAATGTGGCCTATTTTATCCTCAGAACTATCACACACACACACACCCAAAAAAGAGTAAATTTTGAAGGAGCATAGGGAAAAATTTTAAAAGGAGTCTGGTTACAAACAAATGTTTTCTCTTCTTCAACTTTTCCATAAAACATTAATAATCATTTCCTCTGAATATTAGGCAAATATGTCACATGTCATGTAAGTCATAGGCAAAGAAATATAAATAATAGGTATTGAATTCTTAAATATAATATGAACTGGGTTATTATAGTTAAAATATTAAAATATTTTCTATTCCCCTGGTCAAAACAAGCTGTCCCTACCATTCAACCTAGGGAATGTCCCCAGTTAGCCTACATCTGCATATAGGCCATCATTCATTTTGATTACTGTAAGGGCATTGTCATTTATAGGTAGAAGAGCGAAGCTGGTAATTGGAGGGACTGGCAATTTGAAGGGAGGATCTGGGGAAGGTGACTACTTATTCCTAAGAGAAAGAATGTTTGACTAGAAGCAGCTAGAATGATATGTTTCGTTTGTCTAACGGCCTTAGTCTAGAGCATGAAAGGTGCCAGCATCTCTGTGCCACTGACTTCAATGTTAGTAGAATGACAATGTCCCCATTCAGAGAAAGAATGGAGGGAATGAGGAAGAGAGGGAGCGAGAAAGAAGGAAGGGAGAGAGGAGGAGGGAAGGAAGGAAGGAAGGAAGGAAGGAGGGAGGGAGGGAGGGAGGGAGGGAGGGAGGGAGGGAGGGAGGGAAGGAAGGAAGGAAGGAAGGAAGGAAACAAGAAAGCAAGAAAAAGAAAGGATGTTGTCTTATATTGTTACTCTAGATCAATCTGGATTATGTTCACATGCAAGGATACATAAATGATTTCTTTATTAGTTACAGCTGGTACGGGAGAATTGTCTGTAGTCTGTCAATCATATTTTAAATAAACGCTGATTGGCCAGGCAGGAGGTGTAGGCAGGGAAACCAGACAGGAAGTGGAAATGATGCAAGGGGAGCAGGAATTCTGGGGAGGAGGAGGCTGATTCCCCCACTCCTGCCCAGACCACTGAAGCAGCAGGATGTAAGCTGCCCCATTGAAAAAGGTACTGAGCCATATGGCTAAAATAGATCAGAATAATGGTTTAATCAAGATGTGAGAGTTAGCTAATAAGTAGCCTGACCTAATGGGCCAATCAGCATTATAACTTATGGAGTTCTCTGTGGTTGATTTTTCTCTGGGACTAAACAGCTGGGGGTCAGGGCGGAAGAGAAACCCCCAAACAAGCAGACCCCCCTCATGTTACATACAGCAGTTAAGAACTGTATTGCTTTATGTTTAGCATGGAAGAAGTGTGTCTTAAGGAGAGTTGACTAGGATTTTCTTTAAGAAATTGGTAGATGAACCTTTTACAATTTCATGAAGTGGTGATTTCTGTAACAAAGAAGGAAAATTCAGTGTGCAACTTACCAAAAGTTTTTTCAGCTTTTTATTTCATAACTATTTGCCAATGATTTTCAACTGCAACTAATACTGTCTAATGGTATCTTTTTAAAAACTAAAATACTACATTCTCTCACTTTAAAATTAATAGGTTTTCTTTTTTTCCATTTTCTCTAACAACCTATTCTTTGAATATGTTTACCTAGGGTTTTAATATATCACTGTGCTTGCACATTATCATTGAGACAACAAGCAATAAAAATGCCCGAAAGTCTCAAACAGTGAGACCCCAGAAATTACAAAAATGTCCCAGCTGGAAGGACCCAAAGCAGTCTACCTACTACTCCTTTTCCTGGATAGCCTTTTCTACTAACTCTCCTGTGGATGCTGTTGGTGATTAGATAATGGTTTGTGTATGGAATATGGACAGAGCTCTGGATGTATGGACCCCTTTGGGAAAGGAGTACTCCTTTGCTTTCTAGTTGGGAAAACCACCCAAACCAAATTGTTTCAGATGTAACATAGTGAATGTCTGCAACACCCAAGACTTCTCCAACATGTAAGAAATATGACATTGGCTAGTTTTCTGGTTGTTATTATCCTTATTTTTGGCTATAAGTTATTTATCAAAATATACCATTTCTGCCTTCTAAAAATATTACAAATTTTTAAAACTATTTTTATTTTAAATTGTTTCACTAATAATGTATATTTTGCATTTATCTTGATTGTAATTTCTGCATGACTTTTTAAATGTATATATATATATATATGTCTTAGATGTAAGGAAAGCAATTACTGTACTACAGAAATACATGTAAGGAATAATATATTTAGAAATACATATCTGAAGACAATTGGCAGCAAACTATTTTTTTTCCCTCAAATGACAAACTATGGAGACCATGCTCACATCCACCCTGAGATTCCTCAGATGCCATCAAAGAACCACTGTGGTAGTTTATCTTGAAATGCTGTGCAACTGAGCTCCATATATGTTTGGGGAGTGGTATTAGGATTGTGGGTTGAATGGCCTGGGATATGTGCTGCTTCTAAGGACTGCATAGGTAAAGTTTGTAGAAGACTGGAGCTGTGAGAAGTACACATCTTTGACTTGTCTGCTGACATAGCTAATGGAGGATATGTCTGAGTTTTCTTACTGGTCATCCAACTCTGAGGAACAAGAAAAGGACTGATGAAACCAGGTGGGTTTACTACTTCTTCCAAAACTGCTCTGGCTAGCTACTGAATTAAAGTAGAGTTGAAAATCTCCACACTCAAGTACCAAAGGCTGTATGGTATTTTGAGTGAGAAATGTCCCTTATAGGCTCTGACATTTGAACACTTGCTCTCCTTTCAGTGATGTTGTTGAGGAAGGTTAGGAGCTGAGATCTTGCTAGAGGAAGTAAGTCACTGGGAGGGTGGGATTTGCAGTTTCAAAGGCTCTCACCATTCTTAGTCTGTGTTTCCCTTCTCTGCCTCCCTCCCTCCTTCCCTTTCTTCAGCCCTTTCTCTTTCACTCCCTCCCTTCCTCCTTTCCTCCTTTCCTTTCTCCCTCTTTTTTATACTTGCAGTTTGGAAGTATGAGCACTCAGATTCCTGCCTCATCCTCTTTGTTTCTGGTCTCCTATCATGGATTCTTACTCCTCTAAAACATTAAGCCAAAATAAACTCCTTCTTGTGTCTTCCTGGTCATGGTGCTTTATCACAGCAACAAAAAAGTAACTAACACAAGCAGTATGTCTCGCAACATCACTGTCTTATGCACGCATGCTGTGGCCTCATTCTCTGTCCTACAAAGAAAAGCAGAGAGCAATCTTTTAGTAATTGTACCATGACCCAGATCCATGCTATGGAGGAAAGTTCCTCTGTAGGGCACACAGCTGCTCCTACCCATGGGGTTTCTCCACGTGCTTTGTTGTTGGGAGAACAACAAAACCTCCCAAGCATACTGGAGAATAATAGAAGGCTTGCTTCCTTCCAGTGTTGTGAACCTCAACTGGATTAAGTGCTGCTTGTTTTTCTGTAGATATTTTTCTCCTTGTTCTTTAACATTGAGGATAGTTTCCTGTATTAGAACTTTTGTTATTTCAATCTCCACCCTACTTGGTTCCAGATTGTGTGGTGTCCCCAACTATGTCTCTGAGCCCTGAAACAGACCAGGCCTTTGCCAAGGAACAGGGTCCGATATTCCTTCAGCTTGTGCTAAGAACCATCTGAAGTTACTGCTGTGAAAATGACACAGTGACAGCCCACTGCTTTCTAAACCATGATTCCACCTCTTAATAAGATCCTCCCTTGTAAGCTTACCCTAGGCCAAAATGAATGCCTGTATCTCTGATTTAGGAATATGATTTCAAAACTACAACAAAATCACAACGATTGAAAAATTGAGCATCTAGGAGGACACTTTGGAAACCCTACCAGTTGTGTTAATCATTGGTCCTGTAAGATTTCATATACTCTTTTGTCAGAGACAATTATTCCTGAAGAACTGGTGTTGTTCTTTAGCCCAACAGTGTGCACTGCTTAACACAGCAGGCTATGCCTTGCTTGTCCACCTTCTTAGCAGCTGAGACCTCACTCACAAGCTCCAGACCCCTATTTTTGTTTTCCCTTTGCACTTCAGCTTTCTCTTGAGGTAAGATTGTAAGTTAGCATATTTTTAGCTAGGAAGTGGATATAAATTCTAAATGGTCACTTAAAATATATGAACATTTAAAACATAAAATATGCATACAGAATCTTATCTTGATTTCAGCTAATATGCAGGGTTTTTTTTATAAGATTCTGAGTAGTTGAACCTCTGAATTTTCAGTCACATTTTGCATGTTCTAGAGCTACCAAATATTTATTACAACTTTCATAGCACAACATACAGTAAAGATGCTTAAATTTGAATTTAGTGATTTGGGAGTAAATCTTCCCTCTGATACCTTTGATACTACAGATACAAATCTTTATCTATAACAAATATTTATCTATAAAATGCTTAAGGAATCTTAAAAATCATTAAATAGAATAAAGAAAGTAGAAATGTCACCTTAGTGTTCTCGAAATGGTGACTTTCAATGTTCTTCCATTAATCCTGGCTCTAGGTTAAATAAAATGCTCCATAAATTATAATTAAATGAAGAAACTAGGCACGTTCCACTCAAGTCACATCTGTCTTCCTGCCCATGGAGAATTGCCCCGTATTTACTTTCTCAGTGGAGAAAAACTTCCCAGTTTCCCTGATTAGCCAAGGTTGACTGTGTAGTGAAGGCTGACCAGCTGC
The DNA here is from genome assembly GCF_982192425.1 of Myodes glareolus. Taxonomy (NCBI): domain Eukaryota; kingdom Metazoa; phylum Chordata; class Mammalia; order Rodentia; family Cricetidae; genus Myodes; species Myodes glareolus. The sequence goes on along the minus strand of NC_142039.1, from coordinate 49,140,800 downwards.
TGAGAGAGAAGTATGTAAGACCTTCCTTTTCTTTGGTCCTTCTGCAGGTGACACCTGCAGGTAACGAGGTGTTGTGGTTTTATACCCCTAAAATGTCTATGTTTTAATATTATTATTCCCAAGTATGTGTTTTCTTAATAAATGTACTCAGCCTTGTTCAGGTTTTATTCTAACTAGTTCTCTCCAGATTTTGATTTATAAACTAATATTTCTGATGTTTTAGACATCCTTATGAATAGTTCAGAATTACTCAAAGAATGAAGATCTGTGAATCTATAGTGATTCTTTCTAGTGATACACAGAGCTGTCAAGGCTTGCGACATTAAGATGCAGATGTGTCTTGATGCCACCATGTCCACTGTGTGCTGGAGTCCCAATGGATGGATTCCAGATTGATCCTTATGAGTTATATGTGTATTTGCCTGCAAACACTATCAAATATGTCAGACACAATCTTATTGGTATTTTGTCAAACTCATGCTTGTAGTACCTTACAGTAGTATGAATGTTTTGATTAACATTTCCAAAATAAAATGCCTTTTTTCTTTATAGAACTATTTCCAAGATCACCCTTGTTTAACCAAGTTAGACTATTCTTTAAGAAAATGTAGTTATTAGAGCTGTAGAGGTGGCTCAACAGTGAAGAGCCTTGTTTTTAAGAGCCCTTGTAGCACCCACATTGTCACTGACAAATATTAAATATTTGTAACTACAAATCCAGGGGTTCTGACACCCTCTTTTGGCCTCTGTGGTCACTGTACACACATGATTCATAGACATACATGTAGGCAAAGCAGAAACATAAAGTAAATGTTTTTACATGTACATATAATAAAAATCTTTAAAATAAAAAAGGCAGTTAGATGAACCCTTTTTAATGTTAAAACATAGTCAGAGCTTACATCCATTTCAAATGCAAAGTTATTTCTGCATTTATTGAAGAATTCACCAGAATTAATATCTGAAGAATCTCTGTGAATTATTTTAAGTAAATTTGTATTGTGGCTACATAGATTCATGGAATTTGTTAGGAGCCTAATTTTGCATAAATATGAAAACAGTGGTTCATTTATTTTTGTTGATTGAAAAGTAAGTAGAATAGTTACTGTATTAGAAAGCAAGAAATTTGTCTATGTTGTGATTTGCTGAGTGTCATGTGAATTGGGTAATTTTCATCCTTGAAAGACCGTGAACAAGTTACTGCCCTGCTAGGAGGCAAGTGCCCTCAGGAGCCCCTGCATCTGTGGCAGGCTCGCAGCCTCCTGGGACAAAGCTGCCCTAGCATGACTCCATATTCTTAAACACTTTCACTTAACATACATTTTATCGTATTACCTTTCCTGAAATTAAAAAACAAAGCAAAAATATACTGTAACTGTAATTTTTATTAACTGTAATTTTTAAAGCATCATTATATTCTTTTTCTTGGTTTCAATAGGTTTTGTTATTGGACTTCAAGGAACTTTTCAGATCCGAGACCTTCCCCCTTTACACATGGAAAGCTGGACGATTAGCTGCAGTTAGCTCATACTTCTGACTACTGCTTTCTGTATAGCACTCAGTAGCTCCAACCACTTAACATTTTTAAGCCTTTCCCCCTGCTGTAATGTAAACTCTCTGAAGCTCAGGTCTTTTAAAAGTGTATGCCCTTCACTAAGTGAGTTTAATACAATACCATCTTTGTTCTCTGCAGCATTGCAGATTCATGTGTGTACACATACACACACATAGTCTAATATTTATCTGGTCTGGAAGAAGCATTAATCTCTAATTACTATATAAACATTTTAAACAGGTGTGGAATAACTGCACTCTCAAAAATGCTGTGTTTATCTCCTGCATGCCTGATGGCATAGGCCTCTGCTTGACGGCTTTCACCTCCCTGCACTGGCAGTGGATAAAGGGCAAAGAAATGCCCCAAATCCCACATGAATCAGAAATTTCTGGTTATAAATTATGCACCATCATAACATCCTTTACCACAGATTGCTAGCCAGGAATTGAGTTTGGGGGTAGTTTGTACCAGAAAAAAAAAGAAAGAAAATGTGCTTTTCTGTGTAGGTTGGGGGTGAGGTGGGTATTAGGAGTTGTGCCTACATCCCTCTGCATTTCTCCTCCTGTGGATTGCACTTTCTCGGCCGCCCTTTCCTGGGGCTGTGCACAGAGTGTGTGGTGTGAAGAGATATAATACAGCATTTTTCTAGCTGCCTTAAGAACAATGAGGGCTCTGTGAACAAGACCTCAGCTGCTGCTGACAGCTTCTCTGGGTGGAATGGCGACGGAGCCCAGGTTCAAAGCTATTGGCCTCCAAGTGCTTTAACTCAGAATTTTATTTTCTTCTCTAACCTCTTTTTTTTCTTTCTTTTTTCCTCCCTTCCTTCCTTCTTTCCTTCCTTTTTTCCTTAAGCCCTTTGAGGTCTTTTGTTGGGTAGAGAGCTGAGCAGTTACTTTCTATAATTAGATTAAAGTTTAATCAAATGAAGACTAGGATATATTTTAATGTCTTTTATTCTCCTCTTCTTCAACATGAATTTTATCATTCTGATTTATTTTGTTATAAAATTTCACCCCAGGTTTTCCCATTTGGAAAAACAGAGGCCAACAAATGTTTGCAGCAACTTTCCTTTATTAGATATTATACAGAGTAGTGTAGTTTCCCCTGTGCTTTGCAGCCATTGCAGATCCACCTGTCTGGAGATGCAGATGTAAAATGAAAGGATATTCTCCTCTCTAGTCAAGGACAAAGTGAGGGACTCTCAAAAATATTCTGCTTTGGAAGCCCTTCTTTCCAAAAGCACTGCATGTAGGTGAATAGAGCCAGCTCCCTAAGATGTTTGATTTTGGTATACTTAACATTATAAAGCTTAGCAAACAAGTCTAGAGTATGGATGGTGAAATGCCCGTAACCCAACAGTAAAAGTGATTCTTGTTAAGTACATTTGCATCTTCTCTATTATGTTTCCCATATGAAATGTAAAGACACAACAGAGAAATCAATTGTAAGCCGTAGTGCTCTAAACCCGAGATGCATGCTAGCGTGGACTGTGGTGAATGTCTTTTTGTGTATCTGGTCTGCAGGGAACTGGTGACCTACCAGCATCTGAGTGTGCAGCAGCTTAGCCTTTGACAAGCACTGTTCTTCTTGGTATGAGGGGAGATCAGGTTTCCAATTTGTTAAGCTAAAGGCAGTGTGGTGGTACGTTGACAGGTCTGGTTCTGATTTTTAAGTGGTGTTAAAAAGGTCAGGGTTCACATTTTTCTCATTTTATCCTGAGTTCATCACCAGCAAATCTACCTTTGCCCCATTAAATGAACGAAAACCAGAAATGTGTAGCATGAGTATTTTCCTTCTGCATAGGAACGACATTCCCACCACTGAAAGGAAAAGTTCTCATCATTTTAAGCTCTATGTCACAGGGTTAGTTATCTGATATTTGAGATGTCCAATTAACATTTCTTTTTGTTTGTTTGTTTTTCTTGTTGCTGGTTATTTTTGGTTGTTTTGGTTTTGGTTTGGTTTGGTTTCTTTGAGACAGGATTTCTCTGTTGTAGCGCAGGTTGTCCTGGAAATCATTCTGTAGACCAGGCTGGCCTAGAACACAGCGATCTGCCTGCCTCTGCCTCCTGATGAAAGGGATGCACCATCACTGTCTAATTGACATCTGTTTTAAAACATACTTCCAAGAACTATGTATGAAAATTGATACATATATTGATATGTATCAATATAGCTTCCCAAACCTATGTTTTGCAAAAAATTGATCCAGTGGCATCCTTATAAAGTAATACCAATAAATAATGATAAAAATCCTACAGATTTCATCTTTTTGGATTCCATCTTGAATTGATGACAAATTGGAAAATGCAATTCTTAATTTGTATTTATAAATGTGTTATGACCTATCCTTTTTTGATAATTTAATTATTTCAGCTAAAGTGGCCAACTTTTCCCCACCACTAGTTCATTGGCCAATTTGTTCATAATTGATTAGTGTCTGTTAAATGACACATACTTGAAGAAGGACGCTAAAAAGAAACCCCACACTAGCTTACAATTGAGTATAATAAATGGCTATTTATTTAGAGGTAGACTCAGATCACAGTCCTCTGCACGAACAGGGAAGCAGGAACTGAATCCAACAGCCGGAAGAGAGAGAGCCCACACTCTATATTGGCATTTATAGTATAAAAGGCCATGCCCAAGTAGGCTGGTAACTTAAAAGCTTTTGGCTGAAAGAGTTCCTACAGCACATACTAGAAAATACAGTTTTGAAAATTTTGAAATAGATGGATAACTCATGCATTTATTGATAAAAAACATATTTGTAATGGTGGCAAAGGAAGAGATTTATAGATTAACTACTACACTGATTAAACCCATCTCTGAAGACATCAATCTCTAGTTCTTTAGTGTTTAAATATGGATTTATTAGATTAAAAGAAGTATTTGAGAGGTACAGAACCTTTAAGTTATTAGTAACAAAATAAAATATCTTATTCCTGTGCTCCTTTATTTTTTTCAAAAAAATAGACAAACAGGTCAGCCGGGTACTTCATTAAATTTAGAAGAGCAATATAAATTTACTAGAAAGTTATTATGTAACCTATTTACACTGGAATCATCTCTCTCTCTCTCTCTCTCTCTCTCTCTCTCTCTCTCTCTCTCTCACACACACACACACACACACACACACACACACACACACAAAGTGTTTCTATGTTTAGAAGTGCCGTGTGAGGATATAGTATGTGGCTAAGTTACATGATCCATTAGTTTTTCAGCTGGAGCTGTTTCCAACCTCACTCCCTCACACATTAAAGTGAACTTAGGCTGGAAAAGTATACCCTGTAAAGTGAAACTTGAAAACATGTTTCTTTTTACTTGCCGGAATTTTTACATGTTAAAAAACGAAACAAAACACTAGGTTGTGTATGAGTTTAACACCTTCTGAGCTAATTCGTACATCACCTAGTGAAGATCTCAGGAACTTCATTAGTCTCTACAGGCACTCAAGGTCCTCTCAGCAAAGTGTGCAGAAGGGGTTGCTGAAATTGCTTCTTCCCTGTCTGAGTAACAGGTTAAAAGGTAAAATAATATAACTCTTTTGGCTTCTGAATAACCGCCACCTCTAGTGAATTATCTGTGTCTGCAGTAGTCTCATTTCTAGCTGCAGGGAGTTTGCGCCCTGTAAAGTTGTTTACACAGGCATTTCATTTTGAAGAGATAACGGCCTGGAAAGACTCTCAACAGTGTGTTATAAACACTCTGCCTAAGATTTATAGCTTGCTCTCCAACTGGAGGTTTTCATGTTATAGCTATTATTTTATCCTAAAGAAGACTATACCTCACTGGGACAAAATAATAATAAATTCAGAATTTTTACCTAGGGAAATATTATATGAGTAGAATGCTAGGTGTTTTCAAATTAATTTGACAGGGTTGTCAATTCTGGGTATTGCTCCATCTTTGCCGCTGAGAGAGATTTTTGGCAGGGAGTAGTCAGTACAAGCTCTAGCAAGCTGTGGAAATTCATCAGTCACTGAATCCTGTTATGGGGGAGTTAACCTATTGTAACTAATTCAAAAAATTCTGGAGATAGCTTGGAATGCTGTACCTGTTCTTTGTGGAGGGAGCTGTGGTCTGGCAGACGTATCTGGTGATGCTGCTGCACTGGAGCCACATTCGTGCCAGCACAGCCTCCTGTCTTCATCGCCTGTCATTCAAGGTGTGTTTATGTAAAGAGAGAATCATTATTTTAATTTAAAATATTTTTTAAAATATTTTTCTATTTCAGTACCAATGGATCACCTACAGCATCTGAAATACATAAACAAAATTAAGTCATCACATAAAATATTATTATTGCTGTGACATATGATGAGTCCTATGAAGTCCTAGTGCTGTTGTGTCTGTACTCTTATCACTGTCACTTCTCTCTTTGTTCAAGTTATTTTCTGTAAATTCCATTAAATGCTCAAATATTCAATGTAACTAAATTAGAGATGGTTAGGAAGGTGGTGGGAGAGAGGGGACAGAAGATGAGATATGTATTGTGTTCATGTGTATGCGTGGAAGTTAGAGGTCAACATCTGGTATCTTACTCCACCATTCTCCATATTTGCTTACTGCTAGACTGACTCCAGTGCACTCAGGTATCCTCCTGACCCCACCTCCCCAGCAACAGTAATTAGAGGTTTCTTCCATGAGTGCAGGGTCTGAATTCAGGTCATCATGATTGCACAGGCCATCTGCCCATCCCCGAAGCTCTTACTTAGCAAAGATAACTTTTGTAATATATAATAATGAAATAATATAATATGTGGTATGTCTTTGTAATCGTAGCTTTTTTTCACAAATGAGGTCAAGAGGGACACTGTGTTTTCAAGACCCTTGGCTCACCTATCCTTGGGGACTGGTGTAATGGGTTCACATTGTCTGTAATACACAAAAGAGGGCAAAGCATTAAGTTGGGGATTTGAGAGAGGGCAGTCAGCCAATTCCAATTCCTTTGTGTCTCTTGGAATACCCCTTTGAAAGGGGGTTAAGAAAGCAATAATAATATTTTGTCACTAGCACCTATGCTTCATACTTGGAAATCCTAGGAATTCTATCAGGATGGTCAAGAACTTCCTTGGGAACATTTTCCTCTAAAATACAGGACCATGACACCCCAACATCTGCTGTGTAGTCACCTAAAACTCAAAAGTGTGATGCGAGTAGACCTTGCTGTTTCTTAAGGCCCTGAGCTCCTTGTACTGCTTGCTCATTGTGTGTAGTGTGTGTGTGTGTTGTGTCTGTCTGTCTGTCTGTCTGTCTGTCAGTCAGTCTGTATCTGTGTCTGTGTCTTCCTACAGTGACCACTTCATACATAAATGTGAGTCCTGAGGCTCAGAGGTATCTGGTTTCCTGCTACTTGGCATACTGAGAATATCTTCACCTTATGCTTTTCTTTCTCCAGATGATTCATAAATCTTTTCTCTGGCGACATAGCTCAGAACCAGACATCTTATTTGGTTTTAACAGTACAGTAACTAGAAAGCAGAGCAAAGGCATATCTTGTTTCTGTAAATTACAATCTTGAATTGAAAAAGATGATATTTCATTGCCTCATCAGTGGGCTCTAGGCCAAGATTTGTATGTGTGCGACTCCTTCTAACTGACTGACAGCTAGCAGCATAGGATGAGGTAAGGCACCTTGCCTTGTTTAGGAATCACAGTAAAAACAGAAATGCTCAGATTCTTATCTTCTTCCAACTGTGGTTGGTCACTGTACAATTCAGCATATTGGAAAACTCCTTAAATTTTCTAAAATTACCTTTGTGTTTTTCCCTCCCCATCAAATTACAAAATCCAAACCTCAGAGGCCCTGTTCTTCTTCATAGTTGACAACATGAGACTTATTCTCCTTTTCCTATTTTTGGCATCATACATATATTAGTAAAAACTGTCAGCTGTTTACTTTTTAAGGCCGGGTTTATTAAGGTGTAATCCATATACAGTTAAATTCACCCTTTCGGGCCTGTAGTTTTATATGTTTAGTTTTCATTTTATTTTAATTTGTTTCAAACTTTATGATTTTTAAGTTGTAAATTGAAATAAAGCAAGCAAACAAATAAAAACTAATTTACAGAAATTAACCAGACCCAAAGACTACAACTGAGTAAGCTTCTGTACAAATCGGGTAGCCATTTGGAATGGAAGTTGTGGAGCTTCACATTGGATTTGTACTTTCACTCTCAAGTATAATTTTATGTACTTATTTACCACCAAAAACAAAAAGTCTACGATGATGTGGGATTCCCCTCTGTGTGCTATGAATATGTTTTATTACCGTTGGTTAATAAAGAAGCTACTTTGGCCTGTGGCAAGGCAGAATATAGCTTGGTGGGAAAACTAAACTGAATGCTCGGAGAAAGAAGGTGGAGTCAGGCAGATGCCATGTAGCTGCCTAAGAAGCAAGATGTAAGGTAACAAACAACAAGCCTTGTGGTAAAATATAAAATAGAGAAATCAGTTAATTTAAGATGTAAGGTAGCTAATAATATGCCTGAGCTGTTGGCCAAACAATGTTGTAGTTAATATAATTTTGTGTGATTATTTGGGTCTGGGTGACTGGAAAATGAAAGTACAGTCTTCATTTACATAATGGCACCCAACACAAATGCCTAACTGAGTAAGGTACCAAGCCACGTGGCTAAACATAGATAAGAATTATGGGTTAATTGAAGTTGTATGACCTAGTTAATAATAAGCCTGTGCTAATAGGTCAACCAGTTTACAATTAATATAAGCCTCTGTGTGTTTCTTTGGGACTGAATGGCTGTAGTCCAGGAGGGACAGAAACTTCTATTCACACCTTGACAGATTTAAAACTAGAAAACAATTACCTTTATATCCTCTTTCATAACATATTCAGTACCTGCACTCACTACTCCTCATCTCTTAGCCTTTCTTGGTTTCTTTTCTACATTTTAAACTGTACCCAAATTCACATTTATTTATACATAAACATGCATTACAGGCTAGCTTCCATATATGAGGGAGAATATGCTTTTTTGTTTCTAAGACTGTGTAACCTCACTTAATATTATATATTCTAAGTCCACCCATTTCCCCACAAATTTTGTGTTTTCATTTTTTTAGAACTGAAGAGTATTTATATATATGCATATATATATGAATACTAACATATGAATAATGAAAATTGGCATATATACATATATGTTTGTTTATATATATTTGTACATGTATAAATTTTCAGAAGTCAGTTATTGATAGACAACTAAATTTATTCCATTTCTTTGCTATAGTAAAAAAACAAACATTAACATGAAGTAGCACAGGTATTTTTAATGCCATATAATTGTATAACCATCACCATAAACAAAATAAGAAACATCTCATCACCCAGATTATCTCTCAACACTGACCACTTTATAGTCCATTTCTGATATATTAATTTCTATTTTATGGTTTTTCCTTTTACAGAATATCATTGAAATGAAATTGTACAGTGGGTGGCTTCTAGGGGTTGTTGTCCTCTTAACATGTGCATCTAAGATTCATCCAGGTTGCTATATCACTAGCTCATTCCTTTAGAAGTATTTTGAGCAGTTCTGGCTGGAAAGATGTGCCAGCAGTTAAGAGCATTTGCTTTTCCTCAAAAGGAACTGGGTTCATTTTCCCACACCCCATCACTATTCACAGCTGTTTTTAACTCTAGTTCAGGATACTTTCTGGCCTCCACGGGCACCAGTCACTCATGTGACACATGTACATACATTTAAGCAAATATTCATGCACATGAAATAAAAATAATAAATCATAAAAGAATAACCAGTCTTATAACAATTTTAAGCTGTCCCAACACTTTTTAATATATATAATTAAAATCTGTGTTACATTGATTAGTTTTAGACTTGAGTCCCTTTTCTTAACACTGTTGTTATTTAAGATTTGTTATTATTTTATATTCCTTTTTTCTCAGTTTCTTTTTTGTGGCAAATAGAAGCCTAAGACAGCCTTCATGCCAAAATAGAGGGTCGTGTGGATTGTAAGCATCTAATCCTGTCAGGTTAAAATAGGATTTCCAAGGCCGGGCAGTGATGGCGTACACCTTTAATCCCAGAACTAGGGAGGCAGGGGCAGGTGGATCTCTCTTAGTTCAAGGCCAGCCTTGTCTACAAGAGCTTATTTCAGGACAGTCTCCAAAACTACACAGAGAAGCCCTGAATTGAAAATAAAATAAAACAGGATTTCCCTCTCCCTTAACCATTTTACTTAAGCTTTCTTTTTGTAAAACAAGGTCTGAATTAGTGACCTAAGTAAATAACTCAGCAGTAAAGTATGGGTTCCATATCAAGCACTGCAAAAAGAATAAAATAAAATAAAGATAGGATGTATCTGAAGGCTTTTAATAAATAAATAAAAATAATAATTTAAACTCAGTATGCTTGTTGTTTGCATGCGGTATAGTGATTTGATCGAGTTCGACTGTGACTCTCATGATCCTGAAGAAATCATCTGAGCAGTCCCTGGGCTTTGTGGCTTGTACCTGCCTCTGCCTCTTCAGTGACTTCAGATGCTGCCAGCTCTTTCATAAGGCTCTTGCCTTTAATGGACCACTTAGAAAGGTCATGTAAGTTAATTTCTCTTCAACTTAATAAAAAATAAGAGCCATGCTTTGTGGATATTTATAGTCTTAATAAGAAGTTAGGGCAAAAGAATCATGAGGTTAGGCCAACCTGGGCTGCAGAAGAGACCCTTTCTCCATAAAGAACAAATAATCGAATCTGAGTTTAGAAATAAGTATTATAGTGAGGCCTAAACTTAACTGTTGTGTTGTGGCTTCTTATAGCTAAACTGTTAGTTTCTTTTCTCCAAATTTAATTCACTGAAAGTTTTAGCTGATTACTGTATTACAGATTAGTTTAATTTAACCTTCTTCCTAAGAAATGCTTTGTTTTATCTGTTGTGTGTCATGAAGGACATTTTCATTGGTACTTTGTAGGGGATTATTGTCCAAGCATGAACATTTGAAAACACCATGTTTGTCAGCATCCCTAAAACAGCACATGGTTTCTAGTCAGAATACTTTTTTTGATAAGGTATCAATGTCTATGACCAGTTTCCTGCACAATTGTAGTGCCTAGCTTACCACAAGAACTATGTGATAGCATGCTTGGCAATTAGTCTCTTCTAGGAAACCAGGGCTTCACTGAAGTGTTTTATCACAAGGACTTAGTACAGTGCTCTTGAAGTGCAAACCTTAGAGCTGGTATTTAAGAACTTGATCCCACTGCTTCTGATTTCATCAAGGTCCCATGCAAACAAAGTAAAACACTGAAATATGAAGAACATTTCCTCCCTATTATGTCCCCTGCAAATGCTTGTAAACAATATAAACCCATAAAAATTCTCTTTCTAAGAGTTTGATGGGGACACGAGAAATGGCTCAGTACTGCTTCTGTAGAGGACCTGAGTTCTGTGGACAGCACTTTCATCAGACAGCTGATAGCCCTCTGTAACTCTAAGGAATCCATCAGGCACCTGCATGCAAGCATGAGCGTGTGCGTACACACACACACACACACACACACACACACACACACATGCGTGTGCACATATATACATCATTTAAAAGTAAAATATATCATTAAAAAGGTTAAATAAATTCAACCTCATATACACAATAAGTAAAAACTATCATCTTTGTTAAGTTCTCCTGGTCAGCTGATGATTCTTTGAAACAGTGATCTCAGAAGTCTGTGGAATGCCAATGTCTCTTTCATCTGACCCTGAGAAGAACTCTAGGAACTCCACACCCATTGTCCCAAGGTGTTAGAAATAAACATTTCACATTTTCTCTTGCCCAGTTCAATACATTTCTTTGCCTCCTTTATCACCTTTTAGTACCATACAGTGCTCTTCTCAGCAAAAAGAAAAATCAAGCTAAGTAACTGGAAAGAAGTAAAACCTTAACCAAATACTAGTGTGAAGTTGTAGAAAAAAAGTGGAAATGTAATGACAAGCAAAGCATTGTTATTGAAAGGATTTGGGGGGAAAAGCCTCTTTCACTTTGCTGGCCCAGTTAGGAAGCTTGGCCTCTGGTAGAAAGCCATACAGCTGCATACAATATAAAAGTCAGGTTAACAACATATTTGGTGCATTTATAACTTCCCTGGGGCATTTTAACATTAAAAATAGTGGTTGTTAACCCAGTCCATCTGAACTTGCATGTGAGCTTACTTTGCAAGAAATGAGGGGTAACATATAAGTTCTTTTCTCTAGATTTTATTATTTTTTAGCGATTTTACATTATATTTTCTTTTTTGTTTTTATATTCAGTTATTTGGAGTCGTAGGGTAATTGGGTAAGACTCTCAATGCTCAGCTCCATAAATTTACTTTTAAACAGTGCAATATAGATTTTCATAAATTCAAGAGTACTTTGCTCTTCTAAAAGGATGTGAGTGATATTTATAAATATGTATACTAGAATTTTACATGGTGTGCTCCAGGATTTGTGAGCATATGGAGTGGTTGGTTTGTATGGTAGGGCTTCACCTTAGGCTTGGTTTGATGTATCTTCAGGAAGAGCATTGATACCTTAGTGTATTTTGATTGAAGTCACAGAAATACAGCTCTAACAGCAGTTACTAGACTTTAAAATGGTTGCAGCTATATTTATGACATGGACCATGGATAAGTTATATTATAAAATATAACTAATAACACTAATACATCTTATCCCTTGTAATGATAAAAAGCAGAAGCATCCATTCTTGAGTTGTCCAGATGCTTGCATTTCTTGTTGAAGTTCTCAAACCCATACAAAGAATATATTTTTAACCTCAAGAGGCATGCTCATAGAAAGAAATTTAGGAGTACTTTGAAAATTAAAAAATTAACCAGCCATTGCCAGAGTTCTAATTTCCAAGATTCAAAGTGCTGAGTTTTCTGGAATAGGCATCTACCATTAGCCTAGACCCAAGGTAAGCATAGCGAAGTCGACTCTCTTACATCACTGAATTGGAAAATACTGGCTGAACAATCCTGTGCTTCCCTTATCATAACCAGACCAAAACTCAGCTCAGAGATCATCTATTTTCAAAATTTGAAAATAGAAGACCTAGTTAGTTGTACTAGAATTAAGTTAGGCAAATGTTTCCTTTGTTCCCATCAGATTTTGTAAGATGATAATGGAGTCAATGTTTTCTAAAAAGCCTCAGAGCATATCAGTCAAGGGCCAAGTTTCTAGTCTCTACAAGTAGATTGTATAATCCTGTGCTGTAGCATTGGCCTGGTGAATTAGAAAGGTTTTCATTAAGCAGATATATTCACCAAAATCAGTGGGTAACAATATACACTTTGAACACATGTTCAGCATCATCATGTCAGCTACTATGTTTGGTTCATAGTAATCCTAGCTGTAAAATATAAAACTAACTTCCTGAGACAGTCTTCTGATTACAAAAATTTAGATAATCCTAACTATTAAGAAGATCATTGTTCAGCCATGAAGAATTCTAGAAGGTGTTGACATGATTGTGGAGATACTTTGCAGTTAAGAGACTAGACACAGACACACATGTAGTTATTAATAGGTGTTTACAAATGCAGTACCCCACCTCCCAAATTCATGTATACATTATTTTCTTGGATGTGGTACATCATAGTTGACTGTAGAAAAAAGGATAGATGTATTGTGTCTAAAAACTCTTTAAAACCAGAATTTAAATTCAATTTGCAAATTTTCCTATTTCTGGAAGACTAAATTTATGTGTACTTTTCCATATCAATTTGCTAGTTGGCCCCCTGCTAGTTAAGGTGTATTTTATTCAATAAAAGAGATGTCTTATTCCATTTAAATCTGTCACACTGTGTAGATGACAAAGTAGTTAACACTATTCTAATACTCTTGATATATGAAATTAACCTTTTATGAACTTTGAGCTTCTGATTCACTAAAATAGAGTTGCATCCTGTTTACTACTGACTAGACAATCCCAGCCAGCTTCCAACTTCTTACTATATACCTTCTTTATTATGGAAGCCTTTCTTCCCTGTAATGCTCCTTGGTTCATGGTTTCAGCAATATTGGCACTGATGTCCACTAATAGAATGGGGACTTTGCTTTAACATTTTTGCCTGTGCTAGTCCTGTATCTTCTCTGTGGTAGCTTATTAAGACACATAGATCCAACGAAGATCTTGCTTGACACAAAGTGGAGCACCAGCTAGTTCCTGGAACAGATAGGTAAAACACCAAATTCTGGATGAGTCCGCCATACATGAGCCAAGGAGGAGCTCAAGGTATTTAAAAGCCTAATAGGTATCTGCTGTGAATGAGGATTTTAACTTTTTCAGACACCTCCACACTCTGGCCTCTCAATCTTTCGTCTTTATCTAAGAAAAATGAAAAGAATAACTGTAGCATACAGGCACTATTGCTCACCTTCTCTTTCCTTTTCCTAGTCATCTCTATGCTTTAAAAGAAAGAAAGTATGACAAAAGAAATATTCCAGGGAAAATGAATATGAGGATTCCAAGTCTCCTTTCCTAAACTTAAATAGGAAATGAAACACAATGAAGGAGCATTCCCAGATAGTAGGTAAGGGACTGATAGTATCTGGTTCCCAGGTGGTAGGTACCTGATACCCAGATACCTACTGTATCTGATACAGATACTTACCAGATAGTAGGTAAGGCACCTACTTGAGCACCATGCAGCTCCTGATGAAGTGACCACAAATGTCTCCAGATATTACCATGTGTCCCTTTGGAGAAAATCTTTTGGAGAACCACAGTTGAAAACTGATAGACATTACCTTTCAGATTAATGCTGAAAGAGCATATTTTCTTGTCACTAGACTGTTGTGTTTTTGTATTTATAACCACAATATCAGATAATTTAATTCTGAAGTCCTGATTTGGTAGGTGGTATTTGTCCCTTGAAATCTGTAAAATAATGGCATTAAGATTCACAGACACACACAGAGTCAGCATTCACTTAAGTTTAAAATGATATACGTTATGAATAAGACTTTTAAGAAGAACATGTTTTCTAGTTTTACAGACTGAAATAATTTCTGCCACCAAATTTTCCTGAGTGTGAAGTTTTACAACTGAGATATTAATCCTTGAAAAGGGATTTTTTTTATAATGGAAATGCTGACACAACTTTAGCACTCTGCTCCAAATGGCATCATTATATTATTCCTCTCTTGACCGTGTCCATGCTCTAAGAACAGAGGTGGCATTGTCTGCCTCTGAATAGTGCTAAAGGACTGAGTTGAAGAAATATTTTGGCACTGATATCAGAGTTGGGGAAATAACTTAAAATAAAAAAAAATACACCTTGCATGCATGACTCATTCATTCAACTCAAGGGATTTTGTAAAAGGAATAAGTAGTTTTGATACACATGGGACTTATATGTTTCACCACCTATGTGTAAATCAAGCTGATAATAATGCTGCTTAGGTACATGTTTCAAATTAACTGAATTTTGAACTGCTTTAAAATCATTGCCCAATTCTTAGTATTTTATTTAGTAAACTAATCACTGTTTTGTTTAGTCACTTAATATCTGAAATTTGGGTAGGCTTGATAGCTCTGAATGGATAATCTGGAAAGTTTGAATTCGTGTTTTCTATCTTTCTCCAAATAACTGCATGAAAACACACACACATACACACAATCTTGAGCTAAGCTTTTGTAAAAAGCTTGGGATCAGTAATTGTTAAGTAAAAATAAGAAAAGGGCAGCTCTGCCGGCGCAAAAAAAAAAAAAAAGTCCAATTAGGTCAAATCAAACTGAATCAAAATGCCCATCGTTTTATTAAGTATAACGCTCTTGGGTGGCCTAGTGCATGGCAGGGAGACAGGAAAGCAGGGAGCCTATGCCAGACCCAAAAAACACGTGTTTCTCCTCTGGGAGCCCACTTAAATACCCTATGGGAGTGGTCCTGACCCCTGGGGGAGAGGTCAGGACCTGGCATGCTGGGATTTAGAGTCCAGACCAAAGCAACTCCCAGGCAAGGAAGGCTGGGATGGATGCCAGAGGCTGGGGGCTACTTACCAGTAATACTGCATGTCTTCTCAGTATCCTATATATACACTTGATGAAGAGGAATAAAGGTTAAAGGAATTTTCACAAGGCACCTACATTTCTCTTCCCTCTCAACAAAACCAAAATTCTCTAACTGATAAACAGACTGACTATCCTACTGTTTCAGTTTTCCAGTGCCCATCTACCTATCCCAGCATCAAGAAAAACAACAAACATATTCAAGAGAAAATAATGAAGAACATAAAATTAAAAATAATAAATCACCAAAGCAAGAGCAATGGAGAAAGAGCTTCAGTGAATCTCAGTGGTGGTGTGGTGGAGTGGAGTAGAGCTCAGTGGTTGATCCCAGAAAAGAAAGGAGAGGGAGGGACCGAGGGGAGGGGAGGAGGCAGACTGTGTAGCTGTATCTTTTCTTCCCTTGTTTTTTTTTTTTTCTTTTCTTTTTTTTTTTTCTTTTCCTAAGACGTGTTTCGCTGTGTAGCATCCTGGCGGTCCTGGGAACTCACTTTCTATACCAGACTGGACTGGAACTCACAGAGATTCACCTGCCTCTGCCTCCCAAGTGCTGGGATTAAAAGGCATAAGTTACCATGGCCAGCTTGCTGTATCTTTTTTTAATGTATTTTTTAATAATTTTATGTGTGTGACTGTTTTGTCTGCTTGTAAGACTGTGTACCACATGTGTACAGTGCCAACAGAGAGCATTGGATCTCATTGGATCTCATTGCACTGGAGTTAAGGGTGGTTATAAGTTGTGTCAGGTTCTCTAGAAGAGCAACTGGTATTCATAACTGCTAAGTCATCTCTCCAATCAAGAGAACTATATCCTTTTTTTAAAAAAAGATTTATTTATTTATTATGTATACAGTGTTTTACCTGCATATCTGCCTGAAGGCCAGAAGAGGGCACCAAACCTCATTACAGATGGTTGTGAGCCACCATATGAGTGCTGGGAATTGAACCCAGGACCTTTGGAAAAGCAGTCAGTGTGCATAACCACTGAACCATCTCTCCAGCCCAAGAACTATATCTTTTAATTAAAGGAAAAGCCTGTAGAAAATAAAAGAAATGGAGAAATGGTTCCTTTAACTGGCTTGCTGTCTGGCATACTGCAGAAAGTGTTTCACTGTGTAGAATGAAAATGAGACCAAAGTTTCCTGTGTATTTTGACCCTGAAGGGATAAAGCTCAGTTGGTAGAGAGCTGGATTTGACCCCATTCTTCTCTGGCTATACTCTCACCTGTAATCCCAATATCAGGAGTTCAACTCATCCTCCATGGAAGCTACTGTGGACTACTTGAGACTTTGCCTTAATACAAAACAACAACAAAAAGGAAAAACTCTTGAGTTCAGTCCTTATCAAGAAAGACTTTTACTGTTACGATTAAAAAAAATTAAAAAGAAACTTTCTAAGTATTTTGACTGGGAAGTTTCTGCCGAAATTCTCATCTTAATACTATACACTTGCACTGAGCCCATTCAAAGCACATTTTGAGAGCCCTTGAAGCTTCAGCTTCCAGAGAAGTTCAGGATAAGAAATATAGACATATGGCTTTGAGTTCTCCATGTCTCCAGAGCTGTAGCTCAGGGCAAAGTAAAAAAGCACTAGCCAGGAGGACACATCCTGGTGTTTGTTCCTCATTGGTGCCCTGGAGATAGCTGTTATTTAACTCCTGTTACCTGAAGAGCAAGGAGATGGTTCTTCCTTGGGCTACAAAGTTCCCAGGTTGGAGAGCATGCATATGTGGCTTTGGTGTGGGGTCTGCTCAGTAGCCTGATGTTGTTTGCTCATTTAAAAACATTGATTCATAAGAAGGTATTATGGACATCAAAGGCATTTCATGGTGTGTGATGCTTCCTAGTTGTAGGATATCTTTTGTTGTTGTTGTTTTGTTTTGTTTTTCTTTCCTTTCAGGGAGCAATGGGGGTGTGGAGGGGGTTCTGCAATCCTAAAGGTCAATTGAGGACTTCATGCAGTGTACAAACCTTCTACCCCTGAGTTATTTCTCTGGCCCAACATTACTTGTATTTTCAGGTTTGTTTGTTTGTTTTTTAAAAGGAAATGCTGTTTCATGGTTAAATGGTGTGAACAAACATCTAAAACTTTCTTGTTGCAATAAAATACCTGCTTTCTTGTTTTTACAATTGTCCATATTGATGGTAAGTGAAAGATTGGAAGACAATCTTAATTATAGTTAATCACTCAGTCTTGTCCTTACTGTTTAGAACATTCATGCAGGTTTTCAAAATATCTTAGTGAAAATATCTTATTCTGAATTCCTTTTTTCCTCTTTTCTTTCCGTCTATTTTTTTTAAAAAAGTTTTTCTGATGTGTAAGAAAGAGTGATTGATGGGCTATCCCTGTCCACAACTCTCCTGGTAAATCCCTCAAAGTCCTTAACCTTGTGCAGCCTGCTGGATAGAGCATTTGCTGTTGTTTATAGTCTCTTATCCCTGAGATTGGCTTTCCATGTAATAAAGTACTAAAAATCTCGTCAAGTAGGATCAACTTGGGTGTTCTGCGGTTTGCATGGTGGTGGTTCTGCCTAATTCCCACAGCAAAGAGGGGAGTGCTAGAGAGCATCACATCCTGGAGAACAAAAGTCAGCGGGTTGCCAGCTGAGCAAGCCCGCCCTGTGCACAGGTTTGAGTAACAGCAATATTTCTCCAAGGGAGGGCAGTGACACCAGCGGGGTTGGTCTTAGGAAGCAGTTGCAGGTCTGGATCCAATAATGTATCATTGACTGCGTCTGGAATAGATCGCCGGATAAATTGAGTGAACTCTTACCCTGCTGGGAGCTTTCTGCTGTGTGCTCTGTGCTTATTAGCCTCCTAGCCCTCATTTGACCCTGTTCACTTTTTGAATTAAAGCATCTCCAATTCCCTAATCTAGCCTTGAAAAAAATCTCATGTTTCTTTGTTTCCACCCAATTTGAGGAAATAGTTGAGGAGTTTTCAACTATTTACCCAGAGGCAAAATTAACAGGTGCATTTAGGGTTATTGTAAAGCTCATCAAATACCCTGAAGGCCTGGCCCCTTTCCAGTTGTGATAAACAAGCCAGCATTGTAAATTAATTGAGAACTTTCAAAGATAAGAAGCAGTATTTGGTGACTGAGATAAAGTTTTACCATGCTTGGGTAGAAGAGCTTCACTGTCACAGGTATTTTGACACTTAAATCCATAGTAATGAGTTTGTAATGAACACAACTTGGGTAATAGACACTGTCTGGGAATGCATTATATCCGGTAGCAACTTGGCACAGGAAGAACTATTCAGGAGGCTTCCATCTGCTTTCTGCCAGCCCATGCCACTATTTGGAAGTAGCCCCCAGAAGGACTAGGACCTACAAGTAACATTGAAGTGTGCCAGGAGGAAGAGGATGGACCTGACATCCCACACAGAGAGTCACAGATGGGGAAACAAATGGCATTTTATATACAGGCAAAATCTTTGGGCACAAAAGCTCTTTAAGACTTAACTTCCTTCTTGTGAAAAATGAACTCATGTTTTGCAAAGAACACCTACCTTTTCTGAGCAGTTCTAGCCCTATGAAAAGGTTTTGAGAAGTTCTTTGTTAGCCAGAGAGAAAAGATTGCAAAACTATGTTATAATAATCTCAATATGTGGTTTATATAATATAACAAAGAGCTTCCATCTCATCTATTGCCTATCTTCATATAATAAGGTAATTCTTGGAGCATATTCTCCAGAATGAGCAGAAAAGATTAAGAAAATCAAATTCAATGGAAAAGAGCAACAGTAATTCTATGATTTGTTTTTGTAGTGAGTGTTTTATTCTGTATAACTTGAGACATTTACTGAAGATTCAAAAGCTGGTTGTAAATAAACATCACATATATTCCCATTAAAAAAATTTCTGAGTCTAGAGAATAGAAGAAATAATAACATTGTTTCATTCTTTAGCCTGTTTCACCTTCTATATGAAAGGTTGACATAGACATCAAGTCATTAAGTTGTTTTATTTCTTGCATTGTCTGCACATTGGCACCCATAACTTAGAGATGTGTAACTATAAAATTATGTAGCCTATATACTTACATGAGTCATATTTCTTTATGCACACCAAGGTTTGTATTAGATTTTTTTTCTGAAATTTGCACCATTTTTCTACCTATTATTTGTTAAATATTAACAGACATGGGACCTCCAGTGTATCTGATAGTAAATGCTCACTGAGTATTTGCTTAACAATTCAATCAGAAGTTAAGCAAATCACATGAATAAAGAGCCATGCTTTATCTGGCCTACAAATTTAGGCCAGGCAAACTGCTGTATACATGGTAGAGAGTAAATAAGAGAACTGGAAGAGAGAGGACTTTTTTAAACTGAATAAGTAAATGTCCCAAAGCGGAGAGTAGTCATTGTCAAGAACAGTACTGAGGATATCAAAGTTAGAACAGAGTGCTTTCCGATTTAAAGTCAGTGAAGAGTGAGTCATGCACCCTTAAATTCTGGGTTTGTGAACTGTTGAGCAGAGGTAGAGAGAGTAGGAGGGCTGTGAACAGAGACTACAAGATGGAACATACATCTAAGCCTCATGCCCTTACTAGAAACAATCAGGATGAGATGGTGAAATGGGAAGAGATTTGGTGCTTGATATAGAGAACTGGAGCAGAGGCAAGAAGTCTACAAGTCACTCCACAGGCATCGAGGAGCCATGCAGATTAGACGTTGATGTGATTTGTAGCACGTTGCAAGATTAAATCCACAGTGGTGCCTGGACAACCCACTTCCTTCCATTTCCTGACCTAGAAACTCATTTCATTAACACTTCCTCAGAGAAGCTTCCCCTACACAAGGTGTGGCTTACCACCCTCTCTGTCTGTGTATGGTATCTTCATGTCTCTTCCATAAATCTTGCCTCACACGTTACTTCTTCTAAAACATTGACCTTCTCATAGATCTGTACTCTGGGAACAGGGAGCACATCTGTCCAAACAGCAAGTGACACAAATTAGAAGTTCAAACTGCATTGACAGAGATGTTGCATAAAATGCATCAAGTAAGTAATTAGTGCAAAGAAAAGGAATGAATTAACAATGACTCTGGGATTTGAAGCTATCCTTACAGGAGACAGGTAGTCATTAGGAATATTCCTGTCTAAGAAATACATGGATTAACACATGTTCAACATAAAAGAGGTCATGTTCTCTACTGGTTATACTGAAGTTGACATGTTGATTGGGATTTTATGAAGAAAGATAATAAGGGTAGAAAATGTGTGAAAGAACTCAGAATGTGAGAGTTATTACATGTTTAAAACCACAAACTAGATGCTATAGAGATGCCTCGGAGTTTTAGGACATATACTCTTACAGAGGGCCAGAGCATCCACATCTGCTGGCTAACAACAGCCTCTAACTCTAGCTCCAGAAGGATCCAATGCCTCTATGGACACCTGTATTCACATTCACATACCCACACGTATGAAAAATTAAAATAATAAAAATAAACTTTAAAAAATTCCTTAAACTATCCATATAGCTTCTGTTTTCTTGATCTCCTGAGTGTTTCCTACAAGGAATATTTCACCAGAGCTCCTGTCACCTTTCTTGTCATCTTCTAGATGCCTCCAAAAGGATTTTACCCTGTCTCCAATAAATACATTATGATGCTCTGATGTGCATCCATAATGTGTCAAAAATGAATCCAAATACTTTTATGTATTATTATTAAAAAGGATCCTTTCCACTTGCATTGTTTTGCCTCTCTATGCTCTCTTGCTTTAGTAGAGTCCACTCAGATGAATGGATACATCCTGGAAGACACAGTTGTGAATGTCCTAAGTATTTGAAAATGTATGCAGCCATGCTGTGTGATGGTGTATACTTCCAGCTCACCCAGAATGTCTTTCCCTCATGCTTAGCCTGGCCCAGTCCCCCTTCCTTATTACAAATTGCATTTTTTATTCACAAAGGAGATGAAGGTTTGCAGTCATGAATTTTAGAGTATGCAGAGAACTTATGCTTCCTAAACCATTCTCTCATCACTTTCAATTTAGCCTGCCCCTCTTTTCTGACCTCTACAGAGAAATGTTCAAAATTTTAAAATAAGTTATGTCTTGCTTTACTCTATTGTTGTAGTTTTGTTTCTTTTGCTTGGATTTGAGAATTATGTGACATTTTAAATCATGGTGTTTGGAATATATGCTGATTGTCCATCTTATCAAAGAAAACATGGTGAGTGGCTCTCTCATTGAATTTATCACTCTTGCTGTCATGAATATCTGTGTACTCATACTGAAGATAAAGCTTACTGATAAAGCTTCTTCTTAGCCAAGCTGACTTTAGCCATTAAACCTCTTGCATTGGAGAGAGCCCCTCAATAGCCTAGTCTCTGGTCTTGCAGTTTTCCTTCCCTTACTGTTCGTTGATGTGGCTCTTTTCTAATCTAGAAATCCATATAGTCATGACAGGGTTGACAGCTGTCTCTGTTCTCATATAAGTATTGCCTGCTTTGTTCACGAATAGGCATGTCTGTTGAAACCTAGCATCTCTGCTACTTTGAGGGTCCCCCTTGGGTATGGGAGCATCAGCTTATGATATGTCTTCTACTACTCAGGCAAACTTCAGCCTGAGGATTAGCTACTTTGTTAAAACCCCGAAATGTGATCCACTATATCTTATTGCAGCATCTGAAAGCAAGACTTAGATTCCTCCTTAGAAGTTAGGGTATATTTGATTTCCTTCAATTGCAAGAACATATTAAGGCCAGAACTCTAACCTTAATCATATGATATATATTACCTCATATAACATCTGGAGTTGGACTTGTCCTTCTTATTGGCTGCTCTAGAGCTACAAAGGACCTAGACTGTCCCTTCTATCTACTGTTTGCAATGTGGCCCTTGTTGTGGCCATAGACCAGCTGGTAGGGATAATGAGAGTCATACTCTTCCTCTGGAAGAGTAGGAGTGTCTGACCTGACTTTCCCTCTTGTCCCTATAGACCTGTTCTTCCATCTCCCTGGCTAGAGTTGGGTCACTTGCTAAGTCAGAGGAATGGAATTGTTCCCATGTTCCCAGATGAGACCCGTGAGTAGCCCATATGAGGCATGAGGATAAGAATGAACACTCAGGTTGAATTTCCTTTAGAAAAAGGGGAGTGGGCTATACCTAGGCCACCTTAACACAATGACTACAAAAGATTTCTGAAAAGAAGTTTGCAAGCTACCTTTTCAAAAATAGCCAGGAGCAAGAAAGGAAATAACCGTAATTCTGTTGTACAGAAAGTTGTTGAAGTAGAAAGTTCTTTTGAAGAGAAACCCAAGTATGCACCATAGAGAATAGTTAGAATGGGAGATGAGATAAGTCTGAGAAAGGGCCTGTGTGTGTCACACCCAAATGTGAACATCACTCCTGGTAGTGTGTGGACCAGATAGGAGGAAGTTCCTGAATTAGCACAATGGAAAATGGAGGAAGTGGCATTTACAGCAATCTTGTGTGGTAGCTGCAGGACTTCCTGGGCAGTGGGAAGGAGGCGAATGATGGGTTAGAGTTGGACTTTAGCCCTAGACCACTGAAAATACCTGAGTCAGGTCTTATCTCATGCTTCCTCCCTCTCTCTCACTCTATACCTGCATGAGCATGGAGAAAGTCCTGTGCTTGTGACATTGTAGCTATAGGGGCACATAGGCAAAATAGTAACTTATTTATTTTTTTATTAGTAACTTTACCCTAACTTGTTCATGGAACCAATAGAACCTGTTTGGGGGTGTAAAAAAGCAGCTCATTTAAAAAACGATTGAGTGATTTTTAATTAGCTATAATATTGATTTTAAGTAAGAATTGATATTTTCAGAAACCTCAGCATTTTATTGCCAGCTACTTGTTAATTTTTGAGTTTCATACTAAGTATAATTTTTTGGTTAGGATTTCAAAGAAATCATACTATTTTCCAATATCGTGTTTCTTAAAATGACTGAAATATACTTAGTTGGCCTCCTGCCTGCATGAAGTTCACCTTTGAACTAGGGCCAAGCAAGGAACGCCTTGAAATATTTCAGGATGTTCTGAAAGCAGGGGATTATAGGAGACTGGAATCTATTTTCTTTTTAGCACTTCCAGAATGTTAGCAGTCCCCAAAGACAACTGCTGTGACTTAGCAGCCTTGTCTTTTTACTGCATAGAGCCTTTCCCATTATTAAGACATTACTTACTAACACTTGCAAAAGAATCCCAGAGAATTTAAAATGTATCGTTGTTGTGTTTCTGATACCTAAATTCTGTGCTGTGTTTTCCAGTGCGTCTTCCTTGGGGACACACAAAATAAATTTGACTGATTAATTTGCTATATTTTCTAGTTAGTTGAACTTGAACTATATATGCAGTATGATGGGATGATACAGTAGTCCACCACACCAAAGAATAAATGCTAGCCACATCCAGTCTCTTAGTTAGGGTTTAATATTGCTGTGATAAAACACCATGACCAAAAGCATGGGGGAGAAAAGGGTTTATTACAAATCTCAGAGTGCATTCCATCACTGAGGGATGTAAGAACAGGAAATCATGGCAGAAATCTGGAGGCAGGAACTGAAGCAGAAGCCATAGAAGAATGATGCTTACTAGCCTGCTTTCATGGCTTGCTCAGTCAGGCTACTTTCCCATATACCCCAGTACTACCCACAGTGAACTGGACACTCCCATCTCAGTTACTATAGAAAATGTCCCACAGGCTTGCCTATAGATCAGTCTTGTGGCAACATTTTCTCAGTTAAGATTCCCTCTTCTCAAATATGTCTAGTTTTGTGCAACTAGCACCTCTAGGAAGCACCAGACAGCTACAGAAATATTTTAACTAACCCAAATAACTCCCTGCCATTCCATTCAGCACACACATAGTGCCGCTGATTTACAGGTTTCTATTTTCTTTTTAAAGTCTAGTTGACTCACATGCAGATTTTGGTTCCTTACAGGAAGTAGGCTTCTGGATCAGCTGACCCTCAACACTTAGAACCTCCATTTGTGTTCTTTGTGGAAGTGCCACTGACCCAGACAAGATTTAAAGTAGCCAAAAACTACCATCTGGCTTCAATTTAGATTCAGCTATGGCCCCTCATTAGCAGCACACACATCTCTTCTTCCCTTCCTTGTACCAGATCAGGGCTGTAGAAGGGATCTGGATACATGCTTCTATTTTTCTGACTCTAATTCTTTCTTGCGTTTTTCTGTTTGAAAAAAACCTAATTGACATTTCTTGTTGGTATATTTGCTATTTGAAAACTGTTTTCATGGCTACTGTGCTTATTTCATACCTATTTAAAATGTTATTCTGAAATCGAGCACAGGTGGGATGCCTTCTGAGTGTGACACCTTGCTCCATGTCAGCAGAACAGCATCCAACATCCATTTCTCTTTTTAAACTGGGTATTTCTAATGAGGGCCTTTCCCTCATCTCTCCCCATTTGATTTAAAATTCATTTCTAAAATTCTAGCTTGCAAAGAAAACTTACTTTATGTATAAGTATTATTGAAGTTTTATATGTGTGTAGAAATAAACAGTTCCTTCGTGGAAATGCCTTTCATAAAGCATCCTGCTGCCTAGGAAAACTCTAGGCAACTTAAAAAGTATACCTCCCAAACAAGAAAAAAGTAGTTACAGATGCACCCTTTCATGCCTGCATTGAAATGGCCCAGATTCTAAGGATCCCCACCAGGCTCAGTGGATTGTCCAGAGTTCCCAAAGTAGTAAACTGGTACAAATTTCCTGTGATGCAGTCTCCTCATGTGGTCTTAACAGCTAGCCCTTTCTTTCATGGCACATGGACAGCCAATCAGTGCTTTCAGCTTTGTCTCATGGAACTCCTCGTGGAACAGGATTTTCTGTCCAGTTCCAACATTAGTTAGAACAGTGCATTTGACTTGGAATTGACCAGAGTGGTCAGAATGATGGATCTGGGATATACTTGAAGGGATAATTGTACACAACCATTTTAAAAGCTGGTAAATATTTAAGGGTCAGAGGTTAAATGTTAAAGCCACCGCGCTTGGACTCAGCTCTATAAAGTATCAAGAATGACTGCTAATTAAATACAGGGTATATTTCACCAAAGGGAAATAAATTTGACAGCTAACAACCAGTACTGGATTACCACCTTATAGAGGTTAGGGATCATGCTAGTAATTGTAGGTGGTTTTTAGTGTTTAACCCGATACTAATAGAGAGGAGGATTGCTTACAGTTACAGATTACCACACTATACAAAGTTAAGTCTTGTGAGCCAAAAGTAAGTATTACCAAAAGACTTACATATCCAGGTTCCCTGCTCAATTTTTGTTTAAAAATAAATGCCTGTGACTGTTACAGAGTATATCTCAGAAGCAAATTCAGTCAAAGAGCATACCCCCTTTTCCTTTTTCTGGAGCTGAAAATGCAGTGATTAATAATTGCCAACTGAAGCCACAACCAAACTTGATTTTAAATGATTTAGACTTCCAAACCAGTACAACAACTTGATGTAGCAGAAAAAAAATAGCTTTAAAAGGTCTAAACATCTCTTTCCCAGTCACACACTTGTCATTATATGTAGGTACTACAACATTTGTGTAGGCTCAGCATTCCTAGAGGTATATGTAATTTGGACGCTACTTTGGATGCCCCACCTCAGGGAAGAAGCTATGATGAGATATACACTAAGTAAACAGAGTAATTGTAATATTTTTAATAGCTATGTTTACATGCAGATCTTGAGATTATTGCTGCATTAGGTGATTTATGGGGCAATATTAAGTAAATCACACTTGGAATGGTGTTCCAAAGGATGAGTCATCAAATGCTGCCCTTGCCCCCTTCCTCTTTCTTAGGGACAGAAATAAAAAGAATGAATCCCTTAGTCCCTGTCCCATTTTTAATGCAGAAATTATCCTATGTAAATGAGCATGCTTTTTTGCTTTTGCAAAATTCTTTTGACATTTTATTTCTTTAAAGAAAAAGTGTCAAACCCTGAATTTCAAGAGATAAGTTAATTGGGTAGGGGGAGCTAAAGTCATCCCCTAGTACTCTACTTTCTGTACTATTTTCAGGCTAAACTAATTGCTTCATAATCTTTACTTGAGGTATTTGCTAAATCAATTAAGTTGTTAGGAATAATTTCAATAATTCTAGTGTTTGAGAGAACTACATGGAAAATAGAATTCCCCTTAATTAAACTTTTAAATTCCGAGCCTTATCTAAGACTGGAGCCAACCACTCTGTTTTAAGTCTATCTGTATTCACTTAGCTGGAAAGGGAACTTTTTAAAAATATGTCTGGCTCTAAGTAATTAGTTTGCAAATTTGTAACATGAGATGTTGGAGGAGCCTTGTTGGAAAGGAGAGCAGAGCCTCCTCCCTTTTCATTTTATTACCTTTTCCTGAGTCTGGAGGCTTCTTGCAAGGACTAAACATTCCTGTTAAGTTCAGTCTGTGGGAGGTGTGCACTTAGAGCTTGCATTGCCTCCAGACTGGCACCTGCTTCTAACCTTTACTCGGTTTTTTCATTGTTCGTGTTCATCAGTCCCTTCAGAGAACTTGTGTGGCAACTGAACCAGAATGTCCTTTATTTGAGCAGTGCACCCAGAGTTCCAGCTCCTATGTAGAGCTCTGGGAAAATGCAAAGCCCCAGTGTGAATGCATCCTGGGCCTCTTCCCTGTCACTGGGAAGGAGCTCCTGGCCAGAAAGGCTCCATTAGCCTGAAAAAACTGAGTTCAGCTTTAGCTTTAACTCTTTGGTTCCACCACAGTGTTTCACTGAGCAGGTGTGAGTATCTCCTGTCAAAAGGAAGTACTTCCTTTCCTTAATCTGTATTGCTTGGTTCCTGCAGAGAATTTTCTCAGTATCTTTCTCTAGCAGACAAGGGTTAATCTTACTGCATTCCTGTCTTTAGAAAAGCCAGGTTTGTGTCCAGGAATTCCCATACTAGTTTTCACTTTGAGTAATACTATTAAACAAATGACAGATTAGAAAGCTAAAGCATTGCATTTTACTGGAATCTGAATCTTGAATAAAATGCAGTATTTGGGGTTTTGCATTCTGCATTTATATAATGTTATGGTATCAAACAATCTACTACAAAGAAATAGGTACCTCCCTTCCATAATCAAAGGTCATTCTCTCCCCTCCTTGAATAGACAAATATACTAAACATTTGACAGTCTTCTGTTTTCCAACTTTATCTTATTCTCAACAAGTAGTGCGCCTAAATAAACTAAATGTCTTTTCCCTACAATGCACTATTTTTACTTATTTTAGTGTTATTTAAATTTTATTTTTAAAAGACTTAAAATACCACAGCAGAACATTCTGAATGTTAAACCTGTTGTGGACATAGTCACAAGAGTTAGAGGAAATTAAACAAATAAAATATGAAGACTTCACTTCCTCTGTATGATTTTTTTAAACCTTTTCTCAAACTTTCTCTATTGTAAACTTAAGACAAAGCCTTATCAGCAAGTAGCATAGAGTTGCAGCTGGATCCCATTAAATCCCTCTGTCAAGCTATTCTTCTTCATTACCTTCCTCCTGACAGCACTTGGTCTGCATAGAAAATGTAACTTTGTGATAGAGATTTATGTAATTCAGGTGTCCTCAATTCTGAAGGAGAGCTTGGCTTAGAAGGATGAGGGATTTGCAAGAAGCCATAGAATTTTGAAAAAGAGGAAAAGGAAGATTCTAAAAACTTCAGTGAAGAAGCAAAATTTAGTGTAAACCAGTTTATCAAACACTTTTACCCTGCCTCCCTTTAGAAATGACTTTCTAAATGAGACTATTTTTCTACAAATTGAAATAACTAGTAGGTTGCATTTCTGCTTAAAGACATGAGCAGCAGCACTTTCCGAGTGTTTTGCAAATTCAGTAAAACTCTGGAATGCCTTCACCTAGTAACATAATAGAAAATACTGTGCTGCATACCTGACCAGAAAGACAGAAATACAGGTCAGAGTAAGAAAAAGCAATGTGGAGGCCTTGCAGTTTATTAACACAGCCCAGCAGTTGGTAAGCTGATGGTGATTTCTGTAGTTCCTCAGCAGGCACTTTTTAGGCCTCTGCTGCCCTTTATATGTCAAATCAGAGACCAGGCTTAAACATTGTTTTCAACTAAATAACAAAACCCCTGGGAAAAGATATTTGAATCTGTTCAGCCCGATAAGACATTGAAATTGTTTTTTTATGCATAAAAAATAAAGTAAATGAAAAAACCCTGGCCCTCTTGAACATTAAATTGATAACGTCATCTTCCTGGATATAATACTTTTTACCATATTACCAGTTGCTGCTTTAAAATATTGCCACAGTCAATGGCACTTATTAAAATTTTATTCATGAGTCTTTATTAACTATTCAAGTGATAATGCTGCCCCCAACCTGCACTTATTATCAAGGTTTGTTGTTGTTGTTGTTTGTTTGTTTGTTCATTTGTTTTCGCAGGGAGGTAATGATTTCAAGACAGGATTTGTGTAGCCTTGGCTGTCCTAGAATTAGTTGCGTAGACCAGGCTGGCCTTGAACTCACAAAGATTCCCCTGCCTCTGCCTCCCAAACACTGGGATCAAAAGCATGTGCCACCACCACCTGGATAAGAATAATTTTTTATATATAAAAATTTATAAAATAGGTCATCTAGACTAAATGGTTACATGCCTAATTTAGTAATTTAGATGAGGATGTTAAATGAATTTTTTGTTTTTTAGGTCACAGTTCATTGTCTCCTGATTTGACTTATTTTAGTTTTTTGTTGTTATTGCTCCTGTTCATTTGTTTGTTAAGACAGAATCTTATAATGTAGCTCAGGCTAGCCTCGAACTCGCTATATGCAACCAGATTGACATAGAACTCATGGCGGTCTTCTTCCCTCAGCCTTCTAAGTGCTTGGATTACAGGACATAAGCTACCATGTTTGCCTGAAATATCCCTTATTTCAACTTTATTTCACATTATTTCCTGTAAAAACAAAGCAAAGTTTTGTATAAACACTCACCACAAGTTAGGAGTTTGCTTCTTCTGCTCTAAGAATAGAAAATGTAGACCACTGCCCTGGATTTGTTCCTCCCTCAGCCTTAGCCGTCTCTGCCCTGTTCCAGCACATCTGTCCCTATGTGATCTTCATCTGGCTGACTCCTCATGTCCTCCAGAAGACACCATGACACTGCTGCTCTGGTTGTTAGCCCAGTGAGCACTTAGCCCTAGCCTGCTCCTTCCCTCACTTTCTCTCCCAATACTCCTAGTAAGTAAGATACATGCTTTGAGCCAGGGTGGTAGAGCATGCCTTTGGCACTCAGGAGGAATATAGAGGCAGGCAGATCTCTGTGAGTTCCAGTTCAGCCAGAATCACATGATGAAACCCTGTCTCAAAAATAAGTAAATGAATAAAGAGATAGCTAGATAACACATATATACATACATATTTTAACTCGAGAGTTTTGGGAACTGTCACCTCTTGCAAAGTTGTATGCTGCCTCTGTCACTCCTCCTAGCAGACCGATAAGGTGGGGTGTCTTATTCATATATTTGAAACTGAGGACTGGAGAGATTAAAAAGAGTTGCTAGGAAAATACAGGCAGCAAATGGCAGCTTCTGTATTTGAACTCAGTACTTCTGAATAAAAGCCCTGATATTTAAACATCTTTAAAATGTTTCACTAGCTTACCACAGGAGAGCCGAGCTCCGGTGTCTTTTATTTGGGCCCTCAAGATATACTACTTAGATAGCAATAAAACCTCTTATAGATGGTAGTGGTTACTATCTTACCTTTTCCACTTGACACCTAGAGGACTGGCAAAAACTTTATCTTAAAAGATTAAAAAAAATCAAAACAGGATACAGCAATGTTTGTGACAGATTGATAGATGACAACATTTTGTTAAGGAACAAACTTAAAGTCCCAAAACACTAAAATACAGGCTTTGAATGACAACTACCGAACAGAATCATAGCAAGATTTAAAAACCCAAGGCCTTTTTCTGGGTTTTTCTTTTGCATTTTTTCTAGCCAAGAGAAGGAGAGCCCATCCCCATCAATAGAAAACTAATGTCTAAATTCAAAATTTTAAATGATGACATATTTATAATGTGGTTTCTTATAGCTGTCAAAATATAAAAGGATATTCATGAAACAAACTCCTTTCAGAGATGAAAAATTGAAATGGCAAGGTTGGGCTAGCATGCAGATTGTATAGTGCCAAACAGGGAATAGAATAAGAATTAAACTGTAGCTCCTTGGTTGCAACAGGAAGAGAAGCAATCAGGGGCGAGTCCCAAGGACATGCCTTGTTAACTTTTGAAGTTTTAACCATATGAATGCAACATCTGGTTTTTAAAAAGAAGTTCCTTAGGAACTATTACATGGGGTATAACTTAATTAATTGCTCTTCAATTAGTTTGCTTTAAGAATAGTGTCCTATGTTCAGATCATAAGTGTGCTATTGGTTAAAACTAAATCTTACAAAAGCACGGTAAATAAAGGGTTTTTGTTGTATTCTGTTCCTTAATGAAAGAGGGAGTTGCTACCTCTCACATAGATGTCACTCACTAAGAAAGGATGGATCCCAACTGGAGCCACTGGACAGAAGATGTATCTTGGTGCCTGTGACACTCAGTAACCCCTGGCACCCTGGGACCTCAGAGCAATTGCTCAGAAGTTCAGCATTGTAGTTCTGGCTCTGCTCTGCCAGATGGAAATTAGTACCTTAAAATAGCACAGCCTTTCTACTGGAATCATTTTAAATGAAATCTCTTTTACATTTGAAAGCTTTTATACCTTCAGTAAGCCCTTAATAAATACAATATCTCGTATTTTGTACTAATCGATGAAATCACTGCAAGGTGGTTTAATTTCAAAGTATTCGAAACATTTTGACCTTCAGTTCTATAACTTTCTTGTTTTCCATATGAACTAACCACATGTGTTCTGCTGTCTGGTGTGAAATTTGCTGTGTAGACCAGGTTGACTTTGAACTCAGAGATTGTGCTGCTTCTGCCTCCTGAGTGCTGGGGTGAAAGATGTGCACCACTATGCCCAGCTTTAACCACTGTGTTTTAAAATACTAATCCTTGCTAAGTTATCTAAATAAAGGTAATTAAATGAAATTTATTTATTTATTTTGCTAAAATGTAAATTTTAGCAAAGGTCTAAGCTCTGCCTTATGAATTCAGTTGCTAGCATACATACATCTTCCTTTATGAATAAATAGGAGGAATGCTGGGGCTGTTCCCAGGATTCGGTAGAATGCATACATTGTGATTTTCAGAGCAACGCATTTCCTGTTTAGAGACTAACTAGAAATAGAAAAGCTCACCCATAGCTGCAAATTTTGCTTTGTTTACTTAAGGAACAACTTGGTTTTGGTGTTAATTTCTGTATCCATAAATTATCTTGCCCTAGAATTGTGAAAATTTTTCAACTCACTACCCTTTCATCTGATGAAAATTATTCTTTAAACAACCTTGGTTATAGCTTTAAACTTTGCTGGAAGAAGTAGACCATCCAAAATATGTGTGGGGTGTAAAGTTTTGTTCTCTGCAAAGATTTTTTTCATGAGTCTAGACATTTCTTTCTTGAGTAATTTACCATTTAATTACATTGTGTTATGTTCTCTCAGGAAGGGGAGGGGAAGGGAAAGGAAGAAAAAAAACAAAACAAAAAAAGTAAAGTTTTTTTAAGGTTCAGGACATTCAGGATTTAGATTTCACCTTATAAAGTTTTATTGCAGTGTCCTCCTCCCCTCCCTGTGCCATGAAATAGTGAATCACTCTGCTGGTCTCCAAGGACAGTTGCTGTTCTCATGTTTTATCCTGACACCTCAGAGATGAGCTTTCCATATGAAGGAAGGGAGGACATTTCATGCATTCAGTGTTATTCTGGGGCCTCCGCTTTTCTAGGAGTTTCCTATACATGGAGTTTTGGTAGTGAAGCACAGCAGGTGGTGACATTTGATCAATTCCCCTGCTGATTAATATGCCTGAGGGTCCATGCCACCCTTTGCCCCTTCCAGTGTGTGAGATATATATATATAGTGGCTTTCGTAGGCTGCTGCGCTGCCTGGCGGCTGGGCACAGGGCCAGCGGCGCCAGCAATTTTCCGTCCTTTGTATGAGTGATCAGAGGCCAATCCGAAGCAACTGACAGTGGTTGTACTCAGCCCTGCTAATGATCTTCAGTAGCAGAAGACTTCCTTCCTCCTGCAGCCTGAATGTTCTGCTAGGGAAATGTGTGATTTGGAGAGTCGCCATAGAGACTGTCTGATAAAGTTCACTGTATGCTTCACACCTCCTGGGCTAGAGCAGGCCAGCTCTGCTCAAAGGGAGAGAATGAAAAGTTCATGTTCAAGTTAAAGGCCTTCTATAAATGTGCTTTCTGAAATGCAGTATACTCCCATGGTTAGTTCCCCTGAACCCCCAAATGTTTGCAGTCAAGCCAACCATCAGATTCTAACTAGATGGTTTTTAAGCCCGGATGGTCTTTGGCCCTCTTTACCTTCATCCTTTTCCTTTTGCTTTTTTATACTGAACATCTAGTTAGTCCCCAGAAGTTGATTGTTACTGTGTAGCAATGCCTGTTCAGCAGCCATTCCACAACTGGCTGCTGTGTGTCTGTTTCTCCTTAAGACAGAAAAAGACAAGATGAAACTCAATGGAACCTCTGACCCTCATTTAGTTCAAGCCCAACTGTATAAGTACTAGTCATAATTTACTCCTCAAATTCTCCAGTTTCCTTGTAACTGTTTATTTGTTGTGTGGCAGATCAGCTGTGACCATAATGAAACTATGCCTTAGAATTACGTTGAAAATTCATGAAGAGATAGAAATGGGCAGATGGGCATTTGGCTTTGCAGTGTGCTGCCTTGCCCTGGCCATTTTTACACCAATGAATCCTCAGCAGGCTAGAAAAAAAAGACTGATTTTACTACCCGTAGTGGCCTGACATTCTGTAAATGTTGTTTTTAGCTTATTAAGTGGTATTTGCCCTAAAAGCTACCTCTGGGACTTTCCCATCTCCCATAATCCTTTAGCTTATTACTACATAATCATATCAGGCATATTGACTTTATAACTAACCTCTGTTTGGCATTTCACAGCTCATACTGCCCAGTCCAGTAAGAGGAATTAATTGTGATTCCTCATGTTACTGGAGACTGAGAAATAGCCCACTATTAAGCAATACATGAAGAGTACAAGGTCAAGGCTTTCATGATGGTATCATCCAACCAAGGGATCAAAGGACTCAGTCACTGATTCCTCCTTTTCTTCCAGACGTATAACTTGAAGAAGCATAGTAGTTCATTTTGGACCATCCAGCACATGTTCAGGAGGTCAGTGTGACCAGTGGTGTGATTTAGAGGGAGGAAAGCCATTAACTTCCTGTAATCCTATAGTGATAGTATGACTTTTGTAGCCTATCAGGATACAATTTATACATGTCCTCAACAGAGTAACTGCTGGGTCTTCTGCTTAGGAAACGTAAACATGCTCTGCATTGTCAAAATAAAGCCAGCAGGATTATGTTTGTGTTTTTGGAGCTTCTCTTGAAGAGCCGTGAGTGATAATGTCCTGTTGTTTTCTAGATTTGAGTGAAGGGAAGGAACTTTCATGGACTGTTTGTGTAAGTTACTCCATAGCAGTGCAAAAAGTTACATATAGTATCAGAGACACCATAGCGAGGCACTAGATTCTACAACAATATCAGACAATGTTATTATCTTGCTGATAATTTTCAAATACATATTTCTGAAAAGATATCAAGTATATTTTATAATGTTCTGTTTCCTAGGTAAAAATGACTATACCAAAGAGTTTCTGTTAGCTGTTGGTTGCTGTTGTAGTTTTAACTAGAGAACATTGTTAATTTGGGGAGTTGGGAAAATACCAATTTCTTGGATTTATTTTTCCTACCCATCTGTTCTTTCTCAGTTCTAATTGTACACTGAATCCCTATGGTATGCCAGGCACTATGACTGATTATCATCAGTGTGATTGAATATGTACATACACACATAAATGGACACATTTCCTCATGTTAACATGTTTTGAGTGGTGGTTTTCAATGTGGTGTAATGTGTACAGATATCTTACTGTTATTAATGTGGAAAGTCACTTTACCTGTAGAGAGTAGGGGCTACTAAGACATCCAAAATACATAAGATGAAGACTAGGGGTATAGCTCTGTGGTAGGGTGTTTGCCTAGTATGTAAGAGGTCCTGGTTTAATACCTAATGAAAAAATTGCCTACATGTACACACACAGAGAGACATACACCATATCACAACTAAAAGTTATTTGATGTAAAATTCCAATAGCATCAAGGTTGAAAATCCCTATTCCACAACAAGTGTTCTAAATAGAAAACTACCAGATGATGTGACTTCTGTATTTTTACTGTTACAGATGGCAGCCATTGGCCACATGAAAAGTTTGGACACTTCATATATTTATATTATAATTACATAGTTTACTATTTAACTTTATTGTAATTAGTCTAGTTTTAAATTTAAAGCTATATTGAAAATTTAAAAAATACTAAATGGTTATCATATAGGACAGTGCAAATCTAAAAGAAAGGATTAATGGATTAAGCAATGATCACAGCTCCCTGGAAGATAATTTTTAAAACAGAAGCTGAGGGAGAAGACACAGTGATACCCATGTGCATGCTAAAAGAGCCCAACCAGCCTGTGTTAGGGCAGGAAACGTTTTTCAGAAACAACATACAGGCAATGATTTTAATTTTGTTAGTATTATAATATAATTACATCATTTCCCCCTTCAGGGGATGGTTCTTGAAGTATTGAAGTATTAAGCACCATTTGTGATTCTATCTAAAGTTACTTAGAATATGATGTGATATGATTCCCTCACTTTTCCAGAAAGAATATTCATTCACCAAATAATAAAAATAGGTGGCACTGAGGAGATCATTCAGCCTGGTGCTTGCCCTGCCAGCATTTAAACATCATTTTGATCCATAGAACCTACTTAAAAATCCAAACATTGTGGCATATGCTGTCTTACTAGCATTAGGAAGATGAGGACTGATGGAACCACTGAATCTCACTGACAAGCTAGCCTAGTCAACTCAGTCAGTTCCAGTCTAGTGAGAGACCTTGTCAAAACAAACACACAACCCACCAGGGTAGATTGATGGCTTTTGAGAAATGATGTACAAGTTTGTCTTCTAGATTCCACGAGCATATGCAACCACATACACACATGTATTCATACACTTGAAGAAATGGAATGGAGGGACAACATTGGTAAATAACCATTTAGAGCAGTACCTACTCATGATACATTTTTAACATGGCTATATAGATTTTTAAAATTAAACACATGTGGGGGCAGAGAGATGACTTAATGGTTCATTGACTGCTCTTCCAGAGAACCCTGGTTCAATTCCCAGAATCCCATGGCAACTTACAGCTATCTGTAACTCCAGTTCCAGGAGATCTAGCATTCTCACACAGACATACATGGAGACAAAACACCAATGCACATAAATTAAAAAATAAATTATGAAAATCACACAAATGTATACATATTTATATATGGTTGTATATATATATATATATTCATTGAGAAATATGTTGACGATTTTTTTCTCATTTTTCATTTTCTAAAGCTGGTTTTCCCTAGATCTCTGGTGTCACCTGTACTGTCACCTTTCATCCCCTGAAGTTACCTGCAACTTTCAAAGGAATATATCTTCTAAGGCCATCCAAGTTATTTGAGAAACACTAATTTTAAACTTGTACCTGATTTAATATTTGGAGAATTTGTTCTGTAATGTAAGCACTCCTGTACAACATTGGTTTAGGTAATTTTTTTCTTTTGTTCCCCCTGCCCACTGCATTTTCATCTTATCTTTGAGAGACTTTACACCACCTAATATTTACAGTTATGTATATTTGTAGCATGCACTACATCTTAGATAATTTCTTGGCCCCCTTTGTTGTCATTTGTATGACTCACTTATATACTGGCATTTAAAATTAACATTTAAAAAGTTTTCTTTTCAGATGCTTGAAAGCTCCAAAAAAATGGTATTCCAAAAGAAATAATTAAGGAGATGTGAGAGGTTTTTTTATAAAAGAGATAGGATTCCAGTTAGGAAGTGGAATCAGCACGTGCATTGATTTCTAACTCTAGAGGCTCCATTCAAAACACACTATAGGAATAAAAGCTTCCTATACTGATATCAAAAAGAACAGACAAGACACTTTATCCATTTTTTCAAAAAAGAGCAATTCAGTTGTTTTAATGGATAAAAAGAATATAGGCTGTGATTTAAAACAGCACTTTGTCAGGGAAGTTTTTCCACTTCATAGTGGCGGTTCAGACAGCGCTGAGACTTTGCGTGCTGAGGAAGTTCCTAGGTGATGCATATGGTGCTGTTTGTGGGCTACATCTTTAGAATCAAGAAGATGGAAGATAGAAGAGGATAAAAGATTCCAGAGCACAGAGGGTAAACCATCATAGACCACTACTAAAACTAAGTGTTTGGTCTGCTCTCTGGGGTCTTCAGTATGGTAGATAGTTGACATACTCACATTATCATAGTGCAGCTTCATACAGAGACCTTCAGCCTACCTTACTCTTGGTTTCAATTTTCATTAATATCCATAGAGAGATTTAACAGAACATAACCTTCATTACTCAGAATTAGATACTTTAAAAGCAGTAATCAAAGGACAAGAGAGAGTGCTTGAATATATGCAAAACATATAATTTCTAAAATAAATATTTTCACAGGAACATGGGCAGGTAGAGCTAAAACTATGCCGGGACATAAAAAAGATACATAAAAATTGAGGGCAAAGATAAGTGCATAGCAAATAAATCAAGGTGACTCAAATTTCTGACCAAAAGCCATAGAAGGAAGCCCCACAAGCCTTTGAAAGGGCCTGAGAAAGCTACTGAAGATGAATGAGACTTGTCCTTCCATACCCTCAACCACTATACATAACAAAAAGGTAAGGAAGATAAACAGAGGCTATACCCAACCAAATAAGAAACAGACCAACATGGGTGCTTCCTACTACCAGCAATAGAAACAAATGAGTTGAACAAGGCCTTTAGAATTCTGAAAGAAAAACTAAAATTTTATTCACATATAAAGCATTTGATCAAACTTTCTTTATCCAGCCACTGTTGGTTAGTAAGATGGTCAACATTAGTTTTAAGCTATGCCTCTGAATGTGTAAAATAAAGACTCTTACATACAGAGATGTAAAATGTGGAGATGGTACAGCACAGAATGCAGGAAAGAGAAGGCTGATTCCTGTGATTGAAAAATATGGCATTATTGTCATAGATCAGAAACCATTTCACAGAGCAATTTGAAGCTTTTATAGGACTTTGATTTTACAAATAGGACTTCAGAATTGAAAACACAGTTGAGTATTATGTATAGCATAAAGTAAGGCTGTTTTAACTGCCTCATTAATTTGGAGTTTCAAAATATCTATCTTTACAGTACCTGCTAAAAATTTGCTGATGGTGTTCACAATTTAGTAATAAACACTAATGTGTGCCGACAGCACAATTCCAGTAATCTTAGAAGTTTGCATTTGCATGCAAACATTTTGCTGATATAAATGATGTACTTATGTGTAAATATACATCACATAACCCTACACGCAGAAGCTCTTGCTCCTCTTTCAACAGATACTCTGAAGTAGCTTGCCAGTTAAACTTGTTCTTTTTGCAGAATAGCTTAATGAGGCCAGTTTTCAATGTATTTGTCTGCTGTATTTCAAATATGAAGTTTTATATTGCATTTGGTTTGCTATACACTGATAGAATTAAGAGAATTTTTTTATAAAATTGGTAAACGTTGTGCACCCTATGAATGTGTTCTTGCAAAACTCAGGGTATTTTGAAAGATACCATTCATACAAGTTACACTTCATCAGGAAATTTTCAGCTAGTGCTTTGCTTTGGTACATGGAAAGAAGACCCAAGATGTGTCCTTTGTGCAGCTCTGAAGTGGTGACTGGTCTCATAAATAGATTTACTTATTTGCAACTAAAGCATTTAGATGGGGGAAAACGTTTTAAAAACTCTTGTTTTTTTTTTCCACCACATATTTAGGAAACATATACACTGACATCTAAAATCATATCTGAGAGTTAAAGACAACAAATGTCCAGTGTGCCATTCAGTTCATCAAATCATTGCTGAGAATGAATATGTTAATAATAACTTAAAAGTACTGAGTATTTGAAACATATCAGACACTTAAAAAATTTTAAGACCATTTAATCTTCCCATCCTTACTCTTTTATCTGCACTTGGAAGGGAAGCCCTGAGTGTGGGAAATTTGCATATTTTAAAATGGCTATTTAGATAATTCATGCAGCATGGGGAGTCTGATCCTAATTCAGTTACCCACACTTTTACTGCAAGCATGTTGCTGTCCTGAGAGCCTCACAGGGGAGACAAGCAGAAGGATATGCAAGCATATATGAAGCGTGGGAGCATAGTGTTACATTTCTGAAATGCAGCAGGAATTGTGGAATAACAGCATTTTCTAAAGGTATGGATATATGCAGGCATATAAATAGTTGATTGCAACAGGCTGAAGCTCAGGCCACAGATGGAAGTGAGAACAATGTTGTAGAAAGCGTAGGACTATATATGAATCCCTTAGCTGTGCACAAGGCCCAGGCACCTCAGTCCAATAGCGCGGAGATTTATTATATTTGCACAGTATGTAATACAAATTGCCCCTTAGCTGCAGTGACTTCCCTAGACAGTAATTTAAAAGGGAGCATCGCTACATAGCATAGTCCAAGGGTCCCAAACGAAAGAAGTGGTAATGAAAGCAGATGACAATGGTGAGTCAAGATGAGTTGTTGAAGGAAGGAAGGAAGAATCACATGGTCAAATGGTAACTTCAAATATGAGACACAGCAGAGGTGATTTTCTCAGGAAGACATACAGACATTAGAAAAGCATGTATTTGAAATACTGTTTGATGAACACTCAAGTGATTATGTTTGAAATTCTATTCTGTGGCTAGAAAGATTGTTATTTCCTCAGGAAGACATACAGACAGTAAAAAGGCATGCTTTTGAAATACTGTAGATGAACATTCAAATGAATATGTTTAAAATTCTATCCTGGGACTAGAAAGATGGCTGAGTGGTTAAGAGCACATGCTGTCCTTGAAGAGGACCCAAGTTTGATTCCCAGAACCTATGTGGCCACTCATAACCAGCTATTAACTCCAGCTTTAGGGGACCCCAGGCCTTCTACTGTCATCAGAGTGCAGCTGTATTCACATGCACATACCTCTCCATCCCAACACACACACACACACACACACATTGCTAAAAATAGTAACCTCTGACCCAAGGAAAGGATCAACAGTTATTGATTATTTACTGTATTGCATGAAACTCTAAAGATTATGAAAGTTAGGTAATGTTCTTTGTTTGTTTGTTTGTTTGTTTGTTTTGCAAAGCTAGGTAGCTTTGCAAATAGGGCATTGTGTTTGTAAATAAGCTTTTCTAAATGTTTTATACATTTCTATATCTATACTAAATCTTTTTATGAGTTTTAAAATCAGAAGACATGAAAAGCTATTGAAATTGAGGGGATTTTTAGAAAAGTGGAAATCCTGACATATAAATGACACATAGTAGTTTATTTTCACCATGACAAAATTAGGTTGAGGTATATTTGCTGACATTTTAAAATTTAGAAAAAATTTATGTCTTTTCCTAAATTTCTCTTTGTAGAGGAAATATTTGTAGCATAAAATATATGCAATGCTTTTTATATTTAAGATAATTTACAGTATAGACTATTAAAAATAGTAATACTGAAGAGGTTAAAATATTTAGATGTTCTTTTACTAAAGTTAGAATAGATATGTAATCTGACTTCATGTAAAAAAAATAGGAAAGTCTCTGATGTAAATATATTTCAAATATAGACCAGGTGTGGTAGCACTTGCCTGTAATTCTCGCACTTAGGAGACTGAGGGAGAAGCATTGCAATTTCAAGATCAGCCTGGGTTTCAGAGACTTTGAATTGGAAGGCATCCTAGGTTATCTATTACCTTATTGAAAATTTAAAAAGTAAATAAGTTCAAACATTCTTCTATTTTCAGTTTGTGTGTTCATCATGGCATTTTAACAGTTTTAATCTACTAAGTTTTGTTTTGTTTTGAAGTGCTGGTGATTGAATCCAAGGCCTTGTACATGCTAGACAGATGCTTTCTTGGTGAGCTATATCCCCTTAACAGATAATCTCAATCTTTCCTCTCTTCAGCCTATTGGAATTTTAAATTCTCAAAATTTTATTTTAAGTAATCTTGCTCATCTGAAAATAACTTAATATTTTTCTGAAATTATCTAATGAAACAAAATAAATTATCAAATAAACATGACATGTTTACATGATTCCTTTCTTCTTCACTTTGTCAAATTATTGCTGATTTTGAGGTATCGTAAAATGTATTTTCCCCTCAATTTCATCTTAAAAAACTTACTTCCTGTGAAAATAATCAGAGCACTGTCAAGACTACCAGGAATATGTGAACTAATCCTACCCACAGTTCTCAGAATGAATTTCTTAATGTGTTTGGGCTTTGCCAAGCCATTTCACATTTTAGAATGTATTTTGAATGCATCTATGTTAAGTAATTTTGTAATATTTATATTTTTTGTGGAATCATATGAATTATGTCTGAAGCTAGTCTTTTCTGCATCTGTCCTGCTCCGTGGAGAGTGGCACCATTTTATTACACAGGACTTCTTGAACAAGAAGTCAGTTGTCGTGGCCGTCTGTTTCCTGGTAGTTTACACACCAGAAGCTGAAATTTGAGAACGGCACTGAAGGAAAACAAAGAGCTTTACAGTATTTTTTTTTCTTTTCAGGAAAACACACAGAAGCTAATTTTAGCTTCTTGATCAAATTGACCCAGCCTTTAACCCTGGCAAACGTTACCACAACACACTTCCAACAGACAATAGTTTGCATACCAGCATCACACTGGAAACAGATGTGCATGCAGAACTGGCCTCTTTTTCCCCTCCAAGACTGAGCTTGCCACTGTAGTGAAATCTGAAAGGCTTTCCTTCCTAATTGGAGAACAAACCAGGTCTTCTTTCAAATTTCAGACTACAAACTTTCATGATTTCTTAAGAAAAAAAATGTATTATGTCATAGTTATGTTTTGATAGAGTTTTGAAATATCATTTACTAGAGAAACATCTCTGTCTTCAGCTTGATTTTTAAAAGGAAAGAAAGAACAAAATTGTTTGTAGCCGGGCTGTCTGTGAGTGATGGTTACACAGTTTATATATTAAGGCATTTGGAATGTGGACAATCACTTCTTTTACGTTTTCACCAAGTCTCCTATAGTTTATATATACCAGGATTTCATTAGCAAAAAAACTCCAGTCTCCTCCTCACGCCTTTACATCTTGGCCTGCTAGGGCTTGTTGCTTGAAGCCAGCATCGGGCAGCTGGCTCTGCTAGAGCCCAGGACTTTCTGGTACTAAAACTGGCTTCCTAGCTCTAAAAGAGCCAGGGATAGGGATGAGGGATTCATGGTTTAGAATTACTTAACTCAGACTCTTCCTGAGCCTCTGGGAAGACCTGTTATCTTCTGACATCCTAGGGAGTCTGAAGTTTTGCCAGGGGACAAGGAGCAAATGCTTCTGTTCCTCCAGCAACAAAAATGAATGTTTCCTTCTTGTTTACTGTAATTATTATTTCTCTCTGAGCTAGCAATAATTGGGTATAATGTATGTATCCATACATAGTCTACAAATGTAAATCATAATAAGTACCTTCTTATAAGTACTTTCTACAAGGTTTTTTTTTTTAAATCCTTATATGAAACATACCAACTCCGCAACTTTCTGATGTTTTACAAGTTAAGGGCAGATGAGTCAGCTTAAACCCCTTTTATACCCAAGTTGCAGAGCCACTGAGGAAGAGTGTGCACAGCCCTCTGTCCTCATGGGGTGTAGGTAGAAAGACCTACTGATGACTCATATTGAGGAAATAGTGATTTAGGAGATTGCGTGTTTCAAAGTTTCAGACTTAGTAGTTACAAAACATTGTGTATATTGTGTTGCTTATCAGAATTTTAGAAAATAAATCAGCTTATTCTCCAGTGGGTGCAAATGAGTTGCCAACCTGTAAACATTCCTTTCTTCTTGAGAACATCAAGAACATTGCTTTTTCCTGTAAATTTACCTTAAATTTTAAGTGGAATTGTAGGAGTCTTAGTTAGAATTATAATATAGCTATATAGAATTTCTTATACCTGAAATTGCACAAAGTAAATAAATCTTGGACTGCTACAACAATCAATAATTACATATTGATGTTTTAAATAATGTACATAAGCACTCATTGATGTGATTCACACAGAAATCTTATTTCTCACACTTGCAAATTAATGTCTAATAGCTACCCTTGAACTTGGTGAAGGGAATTTAAACTATTTTCCTGGAATTTTTGTTTGACTGCCAAAGAATAAAATTCTCACTGGATTTTGATTGTGAAATCCAATGCTTTTTGTGTGCATGTTTTTAATACCAAAGGATTTAGTATCCATTTTTTTAACTAATAAAGTTTTTTTCTTTCACATGACAGGTGACTACTCTAAATACTTTCCCCATTTATAATTTCTGCTAACTATATTTTAAGACTTTAAGTTAATGCTAAGTCAAAGATACACAACTTATATGTACTTTAATCATTAAGAAACATGCATTCTCATAAAATAACAGTCTTGTGATCAAAGAACCTTCATATTTGCTCCAGACAGAAGTTTTTATGTGATGCTTAAATTTTATTGTTTCAAAGATTACCAAAATAAATACTCAAGTTTAACAGCATTAATTTCTTCTTAGCATGTAGCATCTTAATCTATATTTGCCTCCTCTATTTTCATTATCATAATGGAGTGACAGTATTATTATTCCTACTGCATTCATTTCTTACAGTCTGACTGTATGGGAAGCCTAGTTCCTAGTACAGATGTGTAAATGGGCATGAAAGAAATGGCCTTTTAACAAGAAATCTCTTCCGCATTACTATTCCAATATGGCAAGTTACAACCAGAGACTTTTTCACAAATACTGTGAAGTGCATTGACTAGATCCAGCTTGAGTTTATGCAAAGAATAGCTATGAGTAGTTCCACTATTGAATGCTAGATCTTTCCTGTGCTAAGGCTGTTTCTCTTAGCTGCTATGTAAAATAGGTGGTTAGATCCCTAGATTGAGACAAAGAGGGATAAGATAATTTACATAAGGCCATGTAAGTAGTAAATCGCTGGTCTAGGATTGAAGTCAAAGTCCTCCACCTAACTCCAAAATGCAAAGAAAAAAGCAAAAACAAAACAAATAAATGGCACTCATTTGCATATGTATGCATTTGCATATACATTATATAGGTATGTGTACTTGTATTTGTGTTTTTATTACAAATAACCAGCATTTCTTTTCTGATTTTCCTGAGGCAAAATAATTCTTACTTTGAGAAAATCTGACTTTGAA
Source organism: Myodes glareolus (assembly GCF_982192425.1). NCBI lineage: Eukaryota > Metazoa > Chordata > Mammalia > Rodentia > Cricetidae > Myodes > Myodes glareolus. The sequence goes on along the minus strand of NC_142039.1, from coordinate 49,096,714 downwards.
TCATTCAAGCAATCTGTCATTGATACTCTAGTCTTTAAACCTTTGCCTTGGCAAGCATGTTTTAATGGGATTACTTAGGTTCTGTAGAAATGTACCAGATCTAGAGGACACTTTTGTATTTGGTATTCTGAGCACTCATTGTCATATTTATACTACAGGTAGGCATGTATCCATGTCCATTCAGATGTCACATTTATACTCTTTAGTCCCTGTAGATTTCTATTGGTCTGGTGATTATGAGGTGTATTTTTAAGGCTAACACTGTACTTTCTAAATCTAGCGCTTTCAGTTTTGTTTTTCTGTTTTCAGAGTCCTAACATTACAATTTCTCTTTGTAGTTCTCTTTTTAAAGACAAGAAAGAAACAGACTGAGTAAATTCTTCTATTACAATCTTCTGTACCAGACAGGCTTTCTATTTTTCCTGATAGCAGTACAGTCCCATCTTCCTGAGGTGCAATCACCTTGACACTTTGGGAGAAGCAGGATGAACATGCTCCCCACAGGCCCAAGGTGCCTCTCTACCCTGACCAAATTAGGAACTGTTTGACCTCACAAGGACAGGAACAGTTAACTCATTAGATCTGCTGCAGAGTAGATAGCATACTGAGCACTTGTTTGTACTTTTACATGTTTTATGGCTAATGTTTTCAGTGACTCGCACTACAAAGTGAGCTGTAACTACTTCATAAGCATGTTACAGTAGTAAAGCAAAACTGTGTGTTCCTAGATATTTATATCATTTCGTTCAAACCTTCAGAGTAAAAGTTTTGAGCAAAGGAAAAAGATTTCTTCCCAAATATTTCAGTTAGAAACTCAATTTCATACCCTTGGCAGTCTTATGTATAGGTTTTCTTACATGATTGTTGAATAACATGTTATTATACAAGGGGAAGAATAGTTCTTTTGTTGGCAGTATTACATTTTGTGGTGAAATTGGAGAAAACAAATCATTAAGGAAGTCTATTTTGGTTCAAGACATTACACACTTATGACGAGTCTGTTTTTTAACCTTGCCAAGTTAAAAGAAAATGCAGACCCATTTGTATTAGAACAGGAAAGCATGTTCTAGATTGCAATCTGTTGGTAGCATCATGTTTTGGGGGTGGGGAGCATATGAAAGTGAATAGTGGACTAAGTATACATACATATGTGCCAGCTTATATAGAGTTATGCTACTTTTCTTAGATGCGATCACTACTAGTTTACTAATTACTAATTTTTTAGATCCTGCTTCATAAGAAAGAAAAAACATGTTTTCTTCATGAAATGTTAAACTCTTGTAACCCCGCCTCTGGGCTTGTTTCCCTCTGGCACTTTCCCCAGTTTTATTAAACTCTATCACTATCTCTCTTTTGAAACTGTCAAAGAATGCCTTATGGTCAACAGACAAAAAGAAAAACTTCGACAACTTAAAAATAAAACAAACAAGCAACAACAACTTTAAAAAGTGTTTGTATGCCTGATATATTTTCAAGCACATTTTCAAACAGAAAGGGATGAAAACCCAGGCACTAGTAATACATGCCTTTAATTCCAGCATTTGGGAGCCAGAGGCAGGCAGATCTCTGTGAGTTCAAGGCCAGCCTGGTCTACAGATGGAGTTTCAGGACAGCCAAAGCCACACAGAGAAATCCTGTCTTGAAAAATAAAATGAAGAAAGGGAGGGAGCAAGGGAGGGAGGGAGGGAAGGAGCGAGGGAGGAAGGGAGGAAAAGAAAGGAGGGAGGAAAAGAAATTTGTAGAGTTCAGACATCATTGGGGTAAACCCAAAATTAGTTGAAACAGGTGGTGTAAACTCATTAAGTCTTAATAAAATTCTGTGATCCTTGGTTAATTATAATAAGAATACTAAAGAGTTATTCATAGTAAAATTATAAAAGGTAGAATATATACCAAAATGTTTTACAGTATATTCTGAATTATCAGTAGCAGTTTACCATATTACATATCTTGATTATATCTGTATTTTAGAAGAGAGGTCTGTCTCAGACCCCACTACTAGTCAAAGGGCTATTGGCAGTTGATGGCTACTGGAAAAAAGAAAGTTGGTTTGCTTTAGGAGTATGACCTCTGTTAGGTTGCACATACAGTAGATAGTACTTTAAGTTGAAATGGGGGAGGTATCAAGATGGAGTTCCTGGAGGAGTTTCAGGGAAGCAAGTTGATATGATTAAAAAAAACATTGCATTCTAACGTGAAATTCTCAAAGAGTGGGGAAAAAAAACATGATTGGAAAAAAGAAGAAACAGTAAGTGCTATGATTAGATGTGAATATATGTAACTCTGTTGCTTTGAGGGGCCATTGTGGTATATAGTGATCAAGGAATCCTGAGATTTGGAATGAGACAAAATTGGAATTTGTTCTTTTTCTGGCATGATCTAAGATAGCTAGCTAAGCTCTATGGACCTAGTTTCCTCATCTAAGTTATAAAACTATTTGCCTATGGTGTTATGATGATGAAAAGAGATAGTGGGCACTGCTGCTGGTACATGACAGAGCTCACAGACATCACTCATATGTCACCCAGGGCTTGCCTAAGAACAGAGAGGCTCTTCTGAATACTGAGCAAATAGATGAGTTAATTAATTAATTCATGATTACCATTCCTCTAACCTTCAACCTTCTCAGTTCTCCTACCAAAACAGGGCCAACATCACAAGCCCCAACCACAGTTACTCAGCTCCCTTTGGTATATCATAAGGAACACTCTTTGCCTCCCTTCCTCTCGCACTTCTTGTCTACCTCCTTCCCTTCAGTGGTTTAACCCAGAGTTTGCACACATGTTAAATATATACCCTAACATAGACTCTCAACTCTAGCTTCTGGGACTCATACATATCTTACCATTGACAGAAAGGACTCTTAGGGAGAATGGTTTGTCAGAAGTGAGAAATACATTGGTACCACAGAGGAAGATTTTTTTTTCATTCAAAGTTCTTACTTTTCCTCTTTCTTCTGTGATGTTTCGTTCACCCAAGTTTTTTGTGGAAGAAATTAGAAATGTGAAAACAAAGCTAGATACCAACCAAGTTACAGTCTGCAATAGGCCAGGACCTCCAAGATGACTGGCATCAGCCCAGCCAACTAGTGTAGGACATGTCTTCACTGCCCTACTTCTGGGGTTCTTTTCTAGCTAGATTTAAAAAGGGAGTTGAAAGACTCATTCTATGTGAATAGGAATCAGTTTACTTAAAAAAAAAACTCACTTGAGTACCCCCTCACTAGTTCTTCTTAATAAAAAGATGTTTGAAAATGTGTGACTCATCACAAAGAAAAACAAATTCAAATTGTTTTCTATCACAGAGCAAAACAAATTCAAATTTGGTTTCCCAAAGATGGCTTATTCCATGCCTTCAATAACCATGTAGAAGGTCAGATCTTAGGGTCGTGTAGACCCATTGCTCATGTCCAGGTATTAGTTCACATACAGTCAGAGAATAAGACCAGAAGACTGTCTTTTGTTAGAAGTGGTAGGAAAAGTGAAAACCTGATATTTTCTACCACAACCCTTCTACAGACGTGAAGAAGCTCCTAATGTTTCGCTTTGTGGACCTGTCACCTATTTTGTTTTATTTGTGCTCAATACCTCATTGAAGAAAAACTAGTGACATGTAGCCTCATGTCTAAGGTGAACTACTGAACTTCTTAAGCAGATGAATTGGTTTTTTAATGGCAAAATATCTGTCCATCAAGAAAAAAATATTTTACATGAAGTATTTTCCCGTACAAAGGGATGCCAGGTTTATGTGTGAAAGTGATATACTATCTTCATGAGGAACTGAAGACAACAAAATTTATTTAACATTTAAGACAGGAATGTTTTAAAGCAATTATAGTACATGTTTAAAAAGGAATATTTTATAACATATTTTTGTCTTTTAATTTATGGTGTTCTATTGCATACCTATACTATCCTCAAGTATTTCCTGGTATTTTGTTTTTTTTTCTTCATTTGATTTAATATAAACACTCTCTTTTCTTAGTACAGATAAATTGAATTCAAAATCCTTTGTTCTATTATTTTTAATTTGAAAAATACTAAGATATTGTAGAAAAATCGTGAAATAGACAATAGTACTTTATTGATTTTTGTCTAACAAAATTTAGAAGCTGAAACATAACATTTTCTTTATGTAAGTTATTTTTAGAGAAATTAAATGTTGTACCTCAAAAATTCCGTAGAATTTAATTAAAAATGAATGTATAACTTTAAATTATCATAAACCAAATATACATATCACACCCATATACTATTATTTCATAAATGCATAAAGTACCTCCAGATGAAATTTGTTCTTCTACCTCATAGTTCTTTTGAACTATATACATTACATTGCTTCCTTGTATTGTCTTAGTTATTTAAATCTTCATAATATCCCACACATGTTTAAATTGCTCTTTCACCTCATGGCACATCCACAGACATAGAGGATACAACTTGGGTGGTCCCAAGTGCTCCAAAAGCAGCTGCACTCATTTTTTTTCTCTGGGTACTCTTATCTTAGGCATTAAATGTTAAAAAACATTGTTAGACTTCACATAAGTCCCATTAAACTTTAAGGTCCCCAAATGTACATGTCCTTGGGAAGTAGGAGACAGATCTTGTAGCCCTAGTCTGTGAATTGTGGGATGTTTCTTCCTGTTGCAGAGGCTCCTGTCTTGCTGCAGGAGGAGGAATGTTTCCCAGCTCTACACACTGCTAGCCTTCTTTAGACGCTACAGCTTTTCTCGAGCTGTTAGGCCAACACTGACACTCTGATCTGACTTAAAATCACACCATCAATCTTAGATTTTTCTAGTTAACATGTCAGAATCTGCTAAAATGAAAATGAAAACAGAAAGGGTGAGTAGGTTTCACATTGCTTTGTAGCTATTTTATTCTGGGATTACAGTGCTGCTTCCATTGTACTCAACTTTATAATTTGCATTTATTTCCTTCTGTGAAACCAAATTTTGCTGTTAATGTTAAACAATGTATGTTATTCTGTGATTTCCGCCCAGTAATTTATTTTGCAGTGATAAAACAACAGATTTTGTATTTAGTTGTTTTATGCTAAGAGAACTCTAGGGGTGAGAAAGGCTATGCTAAACAAGATATTCAGAGCATGATTTGCTAGAGCCCTAATGACTACAAGAAAAACAGATTCTTTCTTCTCTCCCTGGAAGATTGGCAACATCTCCTGGGGATGTCGTAATCCTTGGAAAGATGCTCATTTTAAAACCTCTGGAGTGTTCTCTGCATTCTCAGCCATAACATTATTAGCTATCAAGAACTAATAACTCCCAGGGCTCTGCTTTAGGCATTTTATGATTCTCACTCTTTGCTGGGACACCATGTAAAGTTTTCAAAGCAATAGGGAAGCCCAAATTAGCCTGAACTGTTTATTAGATGAAGTTAAGCAGAGCTTAGAGATAACAGATTCCCAAGTAGCCTCCTCTGCTGTTGAGTTCCAGGATTCACTTCTGATCCTTTTTCTAAGAACCTTTGCAGTGAATAGCTTTTAGAATAGCATAGTCATTATTTTTCCCAGATCCCTGTACTTATTTTTAATCCCATTGCTGAAACATTCTTAAAAAGACATATAAAAAATAAATTTGAGAACACTATAGAAAAATACTAAAGTAGAGTTGTGTTCCCAGTGTGGGTTTTTTGTTTTGATTTTTTATTGTTTGGGAACTTTTTGATTGTTTTCTTTATTTATTTGCTCTGCATCAGACTGTTATTTTCCCCCACTAAATGCAGTCTGTTTTCTTCCCTTTGAGTCTTAGAACATATACCAACATAACTCAAAGTGCTGAGCTGTGTGGGTTCCTCACTGCTGGTTTATAGACTGCATGTAAGACATTCGGAAAGAGGGCTGCATTCCAGCTGTCCTACATTCCCATGCCTCTGGCTAACTATGGTCTCTCCATGCCCTGGGCTTCCTCTGTTCATCTTCCCCTTCTTCCTTCCTCTTCCTCTTCATATTGTCCCCCATATTTTCTTCCTGGAGTTCCTCAGTGGATCTACAGCTGCCAGTTGGAAACCTTTAGTTTTCTTTCTTTTTCTCATGGTACCTTTAGCTACAGAAAGTCTAGAATCTTCTGTCTCATCATCTGGTTCTGATTTGTTGATTCAAATCCTCTTCTTATGTGATCTTTCCATCATTATGCAAGGTCCTCTGCTAAAAACTCTACCTCTTACATCATTCAAAACTGGCATTCCCCTCCATTGTGCTACCACAGCATGCATGCAGATGCTTCTAGCATTCATCAATCAGTAGTTCTAATTCTTGGTTCTTCTCAACTATAATTCCCACCATAGTAGAAAGATAATCCCATTCGTATATATTTTGTCCTCTTCTTGGAACATAATAACTACACTATCTCTGTAATCATTCATTGAATGACTGTCAAACTTCTAGTTTTGAAATATAAAGGCAGAGCATTTTAAAATTTTAAAATTAGGTACCTAATTTCCAACAGGTCTGTATTAGCTATCCAAGGCTGATGTTTCTATGAAAAAAAAAAAATCTTACTTCAGTAAATCACCAAACTTGTACAAAGAATAATAGCAGAATGGGAATAGTAGATGAAGGCAGAACCATCATTAAATGCTGAGTACCTACTGTGTGGTGATGTAGAGGATAGAGTCTTCTAGTGAGGCAGGAGGATGTACATGAAGTTGTTCTAAGAGCTTGTAGCAAGAAGCAAGACACCAAATTCCAGTAATCTCTCAAAAGCATTACCACCTTCCTTTTAAACAAAGTTCTGAAGTTGGAGAGATGGTTCAGTGGTTAAGAGTACTGGCTGCTCTTCCAGAGGACCTGGATTTAATTCTTAGCATTCACATGGCAGCTCACAACTGTCTGTGGCTCCAGTTTCAGAGAATCCAACACCCTCATGGAGAATCAAGTGTGAGAGGGAGAGACTGTGATCATACACAATAGTATAATTGCTGCAGAGATATGTTTAGAGTTTCTACAATTGTTCTTCTTAAAGGTAAAGATCCCTAATATTAACCATTAAATGGTGTCGTGAAGAAATTAGCCACATCACTGAAAGAATAATCCTTCTAAATTCAGTACAATCTTGTCAATGGACTGCCTGTCTATAAGGTAAGATGGAGGCCCCCTGGTTTGTTTCTCCTTTCACACAGGTACCTTCCTGCTTCCCCCACTTTTATCTCCTCTTCTCAGGCTCTTCATGCCCCTTCTCCCAGTCTGTCCCACCTGTCAGAAGCACTGCTCCTCTGCCCCACCTGTTTCTGGTGAGATCTTAGACAATTCTTGCATGCTGCCTCCCATACCACAGGTACCATACTACCCTTCGAGAACACATCTTAAGCTGTTACAGCCAGTTCTCTCTTCAGAATGTAAGACCCTCCACTGGTAAGGGACAGTACTTTCCCTATTAATTTTCCATACTGTCCTGAATTAGAGCAAAAGCTCTGTATATCTTTGCTACATAAGAGGAAGAACACCATGTTGCATTTAAAAAGCATTACAGTGTTTAAGAATCACAGTTCCATATTTATCTTTGGGACAGTGAGATAGCCAGTGTTTACTTTCTGATATTTTCTTTTCTGTGAATTTTCAAACTGTGGGGCTTATTTCAAGTCTGGGCCCAATTTCTCCCCTTTGAATCTACCAGGTGAGTTCGGTCATCATAATACATTCTCAACAAGTGGCTAGTCCTTCCTACATGGTTGTCCCATCGCTTTCCCTCCTCCAAAATACCATTTCTTCTTAGGGTTCTGCATTCTTCACTGGTCCCCTTTCTTGCTATGTCTGTCATTTACACATGTGCTTGGCTGGTTCCTGTTACTTGGCCTACAAATCTGTCCTATGTCATCTCCTTTGAGTAATTTATAACCTCTATAAAATCCACAAAGAGGTACTTTTTTACATTTTGAGTAATGGCAAGAAAAAATTGCCCTGGGAATCAAAAATCCAGTGAGTCATAGATTATTTTGTTATTTATGATGAGAGTGGTCATTGACAATATTTGGCAATTTTACAGCTATGAACCTAGGCTATTGTGCTTTAGAATGTAATTTATTAAGCAAATAAAAGTTGCACTGGTAATGGTCCTGTTAAATCTTGAGAAGCATTGCGCTCCAGACCCGTACAGCTGTAGAAGTTTCATACTAGCCACATACATCTCAGATGTCTGGACACTAATATTTTACACTTACTTCATGGTTTTATTTGTTCAGTTGCCTTTATATTCTTGATTGGATTCTAACCAACCATTTTCATTTAAGATGTCATCAACTTTGAGTAGTGAGGGAGGAGCTTGAAGAATGAAATTAATATATATTTTTTAAAAACATAAGTCCCTCTTTCTTAGATATGACTTTAGCTAATCCAAGCTATAAAGAAATACCAGATGTATTTGTGGAAAACACTGGTATAAAAGCATCTCAGAGAAAGAAAAAGACAAGGCCCTAAAGCTGTTAACTTACCCAATGGAGAGACATAATAAATACAGTTAGATATGGATGCACAGTTTGTGTGTGGTTACTTAGACAAGAGTATGCATGCATCAGTACAAGGATGAATGAGCACACTTAGAATTTCACCTGAAACTTTCACTTCTATCACTATGTTGTAAGATTGAGTTCAGCTTAACAATTGATGGCATTCCAGCCATTCTTAACTTTTAGTGTGTACAGAGAAAAGAAAATCTTGAAATTCTCAACAAAGTTAGTAAATCTTTTTTTAAATAGTAACATTGGGTAGCACTTACTAGTTCTCATAATGTATTTTTAAAGCTAAAAATTCATCTGCTTTGGGATAATTATCCTCCACATATATCTGAGAGCAGTGAGCATTGAAGATGATCAGTTATTGCAAACTTAACCAGTTTGAATGCTCTCAAAAAGTCGGGCCAGGGTTTCCACTTTCGTCTCAGTGACTAAGATGAAAGCTTCCTCCTATTTAACTTTTCTAAACTGATACTTCAAAGTTGAATATGCATATAGGTTCAATGTAATGTTCCCCTACATCCTCATATTTATCTGCTATTTGAAGATTTCCTAACAGAGACAGGTACCAGGAACATGCTTGAACAAATGAACAAATTACTGTGCTGTCAAAACTTCTGAATCTACTTCTCAGGACAAATGGCAGTCCTTATTCAGAAAATGATTGACCTCCTAGCCTTCCCTTTTCAATATCTAATTTTTTATATAGTCTAGAAAACAATTTTCTTTTCCAGCTGTGGCAATATTTTGTAGTCACGGAGTTATCCATTCACCTTCTTTGTGTGTTCTCCTGATGAACTGCTTTTAGTGTCAGAATGTCAGTTTGTCATTTTTTTCTTTGTGATCCTTCATAAGAAATCCTGGGTTTGCTTGCAGTCATGAGATATGGCTCTGTTCCCTTGAGTAGCTATGATTTTACCACTGCCATGTATGTCTGTGAATTATCTCAAGTTAATTTTCTGCAAGGTGAAGTGGGCCAACATTCTTTTCAGACAGTTTCTCTAGAACATTACTAGAAATGTTTTCTCTTCTTCCAGTGAATGACTTTGACACCTTTGCTCAATTAAAATTAGGATAAATAGAGATATGCTAAGCATCGTGGTAGACACCTGTAATCACAGCACTTAAGAGGCTGAAGCAGGAGGATTGTGAGTTATAGACTAGCTTGGCTACATGAGACCCATGTCTCAAAAAAAATAGTTAAATTTTTAAGACTTTTTCCTGATGCATGACATCTTTTTGTGGTCTATAATACTTTGCAAAAAGAAGTATGAGAGGTAGACACGGCCATTTTGTGGAATTTACAGTATCTGGACCTATGTTTAAGGCTGAAATAAGGTGGGAGGTCATGTTAAAAACAATCCTGAATCCAGAAGTTACAGGATCATGCTTGGAAAAGCACTACCTGTTACTGTTAAATGCCTAATGTGAATTATATATAGTAGTTGGACAGAATACCTGTGACCCTGAAAAAAAAAACAGCACATATGTAGAGCCTGACAACACATGAAAACAGACTTTAATAACCACTTATCCTACTCAATAAAGGATCGGCATATCTTAAAATGTTTAAATGCATGTAAAATAGTAGGGAAATAGCATATTCATAAAAATTAATATAAAAAATAAATTTATGTAACATTGAACATCTGAAAGAACTAAGCAAGTAAGTTGCTTATAGAACTTGTTATAAAGATAACTGGTCGAGATGCATGGAAAACTGACGATGGGGTACCCATGTCATTTGACACACTTACAACACAGTACCTACATCTAAGACTCAGCCATTACAGAAGAGTTGGTGATAAGAGTATAAGAGCCAGAAGACCAGGACATCTACTGTGAAATAGTGTTTTCTACATATGACAGTGTAGCTATACCCATGAAATTTCAAAAATGCAGTCACTAAACAAGACCAGTAGCAACACCAGTTGATATGCCAGTGTGCATAAGGAAAATCTCACAAGCCCGTACTCAAAATTAATGGCTGCTGAAAAGATGGATAATCAGTCTTCCTCAGGGATGAGACCCCTGATAGGTTATCCCATCCTAAACAAGTATATATGTGATCAGTACTAAATGGACTCAGCAGATGTGTGTGAATGTGCTTGTGCGTGTGTGTGTGTGTGTGTGTGTGTGTAACAATAATTAAAGAAGACGAGGCCATCTGTTTGGAAGAGGACATGGGAAGAGTTGCAGGGGAAGAAGAGGATGGAAATGTGTTCAGATATGAAATTCTCAAAAATTAATTTAAAATAAAAAGACAATATAAAAACAGAATTATATATTGTGTGTACTTGAAGACAGACCTGTCACCTCACATGTAAGATAAAATGGGGGCTAATTGGCCCTTCCTGATAGCTACTAAGATACCTATCTTCATTTTACTTTAAGATTCAAGCCATTTGACCTATTTAGAATGTTGAATACAGGATAATTGGAGCCTAGCCTAGTGTTTTCGCTCAGACAAAAGCTTCAGTGTTGTTGAAGCCCTTGGAAATCATTCTCAAGTTCTGTGCCTTGAAGTTTGACAAAGTGTTAAGGAGATGTTAAGGCAGGTCAGAGAGATGGCTTGCTGGGTAAAACCTGACAACCTGAGTTAGATCTTAGGGTTCCACACAAGGAAGAGAAGGGATGACTCCTGCAGGTTATCTTCTGATACACGTAAGTGCTGTGGCACATTCTTTTAACATGTGCATGTGCCCATACACCCGCAGACACACGCACGTAGACACACACACACACACACATACATTTAAAATATAATAAGAAGGTTTAAATAAGATATTCTGGTAACATTTCAGCTATCACTGGAAATAAACAGATGATAGTAAGAATTTTTAAAGTTTTAAAACACAAAAAATAGATTTAAAAAACTCACGACATGTAAAAATCAAATTTTATAATTTGAAGTGAAAGCATATATGGAGCTAAAGAAGAGTCTGATACTCTGTGGTAGAAGAAGCACCTGTCAGCCTGCTGGCAACAACTGAGAGGAACAGTGTGCTCTGAAGGTCAGATTCCCTAGCAAACTTGGCATAAAGGCTGTGGTCTCCACACACAATCCTAGAAGTATCTATGAGGAAAGCAGAGAGTATCAAGAGGAGTGGAGGTGTTGAGACGAAATTACAGCGGTGTTGTCAAACCTCATAGTAGGCCAAGGTGGTCCTGGTGTGCAGGAGCCTTCAGCCACTAACTGGATATGATTTCAGGCTGAAGGGCAGTGCAGAGCATTACAGAGTCTTCCATTAGAACCATGTAGGGTGTGATAGGTTAAACTCTCCAAGGAGCTTATAAGCAATGCAAGCTGCAAGAAGAATTTTATTGTTCCTGCTTCTTCAGAGTAAATGCATTTCTAAATCAAATTGACCATAAAGCAGTTACAAAATGAGGACTATAAAACAAAACAAACAAAAAAAGTAACAAGCTCTCTCCATCCCTTCAGCCCAGTAGTGGTCTATACTTGGGGGATCTGGCTTGTTTTGGTGAACAACCACATTTCACTTACCCTTTCAGTGAATCACCTAACATTTTGGCAACTCTTTCATAGTGTCTACTCACACTCAGAGACACTAAATGACACATGAGCTAAAAGCAGCAGAAGAAAAGTACTGATGAATTTCCTTCCTCAGTCACAGCACAGCCACTGTATCCTGTGGCTCAGTGTGTGCAGGGTTAGATTTTGCTTATGAATGCTCCTCCACTCTCTCCCACCTCATTTCCCTTCCATGTAACCAAATCCACCCAGCAACTGGAGGCCCAAACAATCTTGTTAACTTAAAAGTTTTCCTGCAGATTTATTGACCCAGTAGAGTTAAACAGAGTAAGTGTTGATCAACACCTCACAGGTATTTCTTTAATTATTGGACTGGCATCTCTGGGGCCTAATAAAAATTTGCAGTGAGCGTTAGTAATAAAGTGGCTATTATATTTATTTATTTGTGGGGGAGGAAACATTTTAGTTTTTCTAAAAGAAACCTCTACTTCTTACCATAAATTGTAGCTGTAGCCTTGATAACACCATAGCTGAACAATAAGGTCTCCAGGGCTGCTCACTGAAAGAGATTAAACTATAATTAAACTGCGCTATGAATAAAGGACAGTTGGGGGGGAGCGAAAGAAAAAAAAACGTGGTTTTCATAAAGCAGAAAAGAAGTACATTGACTGGTGTTTACAGCCCAGAAACTTTTTTTTCCCTTCTTGACTACAAAACAGTCTTATTTTTAGCCAGCCAAGGTTTTGCAAGAATACCGTATCAGTCCCACAGTTCTGTGCTTTGAAATAATTGCACCAAGCTGCTCCCAAATCAACAGTAACTGACTGCAAGGCAGGAGGGAAACATTGCTCAAATGCACAGTGCTGATGAAATTTGCCATAACACTATGAATTATGTCGGCTGCTTTTGTGAGGTTCCACATAATGGGAAAAAAGAAGTTAACTAGATCTTAATTGAATGTACAGCTACATAATATCCTTTTGTTTAGGCTCAAAAATGGATTTTTTTTAAACCTCCTTATCAGCGCAGCTATTAAATATTGTGGCTCTCCAGCTATCAGTCTCCGATCAGCACAGTTAGTGCATTTTACCTTCCAAGGAAGTGCACTTTGAGCCAGCTGGAGCACAAGAAATGGAGGAGCTGGAGAAAGTCATAATTGAAACAGGCGACTGCACAGTACAGACAGGAAATAAAAGGAAGACTGGCCCTCCAACGGATTAAATTAGATGTTTCAGATTCAGACAGTATCAGGAAAAAGACTTATGTGAGAGGGGGGAAAGGTAACAGTAAGTTCATTCAGTGGAGCCCCCTCCTCCTCACACTACATATGTTTTTGCTGGAATCTCACTGTGCCGCCCTATAGGGCAGCCTCTGCACTGCCTTGATGCTGCCAAACAACAGTGAACAGGTCCCTGCCTTAATGTCACACTATCCTCTCCCTCCTGCCTGCCCTCTCCTTCTTAGAGGCCTTTCGTATTTTATTTCCATAAATTAGGCGTGAAATTATGTTGGGCTGAGGATACATGATTTCAGCTGTTTTATAGTTAGAAAAGAAAATCTTTTAGACCTAAAGCAAAAACACTTTTTAAATATACTTCCTGCCTATTAGCTTGAGATATGCCTATTATAGATAATGCATGCTTTGTAGGAACTTTCTTCTTTCCTTTTGATCTCATGGAATTCTGTCTTGTCCTTCAGTTCAGATAACACTTACTGAGTACCAACTGTATACAAGACCTAAGACTATATAGAATCTGCATATTTGTATACTGAATGCAACAGTGTTAATTTATGTGCAGTTCACATTCCTAAATGAAGACTTGTGTTTCAAAGCTCTTTACACAGCAGATTTTATTTTGCATTGGACTCAGCTACTGAAACTTGTTCAACATTTTCTTGTTTCTTTTTCCTTGTGTGATTCTGCATCTCTGTTTTCCTATTTAAGCAAATATAGTCTCTATTTAACAAAATTTGCTTTAAATGTCCAATTCCAACTTTGTTACTGGAAGTGGCTGGCTTTTTAAGGTTCGTGCACATATCAGCATCATAGGACTTAGTGTAAGGGAGGGCAGGTAGCAATAGACAAGGACCTTGTTCTGAGATGAATATGAACATGTGGATGGATATGAAATGAATGTAGAATTCAATAAGGTCAGAAATCTCATCTTTCTTCATTGTCTTCTCAAAACTAATAAATAGTGTTACTCCAGAAAGGAGATGAAATTTTGCTGTGAAGATAGAGGACTCTTCTTGTCTACCTTCTGTGACTTTCTGAGAGCACATACTACAATATTATTGGAGCACTTCTGCATGGGCCTGCCACGGAGGCAGGCTTCCTCTGCTCAGGTGTGATGACTGTTTAGCTTTTTGAAATGAGCCCTGAGAAAATTCCCATGCAGACGTCTGCGTCATTTGCCCTGTCTGCTGATGAGAGTGAAGTGGGCCTGGGACAGCATCATGTGAGTAGGTTTTACATGGAAAATATTGTGGGTTGCTTCCACTCCAGCTGGACAGCTTTATACAGCAATAAACCTTTATTGCTGCATTAAGTTCTGTTCAAAGGGTATGAATCTCTGATACTCATGGTCCAACAAAACTGTTAGCAATTATCTACTGAACAGCTACCAGGATCAGCAACTTGGACAACAGCAACAACAAAATGTATGGTACTAAGCTTTCTTCAGCAAGATAGCATTCTCATTCTTGTGAGCTTGCTTTTATAAACCTAAAAAAAAAAAAAGCTAAAAATTTACCCTAAAGACTGTCTTGCATTGCTACCTAACAAAGCATACTTCTCCGTTCTTGAAAAGTAATTTCAACATAAATCTCAAAGAATGAGAGAGTTTTACAGAGAACACTGGTTTCAGGAACTGTGAACATTGTTCTCACTACTGGCCAGTATTGAGCCATTCCCAGGAGCACACAGAAACAGATTGTGTCTACCGAGTATCACTTTTAGGAGCAAGTGTGGAGCAGCAACTGCCGGCTGCTGAGATCTATCACCTCTGAGTTCTAAGCCCAGACATGCACTTGAGGATTTGCAATCCTCAAAGCTCTCTTCCTCTGTTCTTCCCAAGAGTTGCCTCTAATAACAGGATGTCCTTTGGTGGGCTAGGTCCTTGGATGCCCACATTTATGACTGCATTCAGATTCAGAATTACTTCTATTTATTTCATTGCTGTCAAGTTATTGTGCCTGTTTACCCCTCCAGAAGAGCTGATTTCAATGCAGTACCCTGAAGAAATTAATGACAGTAAAAATCTGCAGAATTTTGTGCCATTTTCTTGTAAACAGCACTTCTTTGGGTCTCACAATAGCTCTCCTGAAAAAAACTGCTATTATTTTCCACCTTTACAGATGAGGAAACTGAGTCTTAAGGACTTTGGCAAAGGACCAGTATTGCACAGTCTGCATTGTGAACACAAACCTGTGGTTGCTGGAATTCACACCCAGGCTCCGCAAAACAAAAAGACTCATTATTTCTAGATATCCCATTACTTAAATTGGACACCTTTACTTTATGATAAAGACCTTAACATTCATATGGAATGGTTTCCAAAAACAACCACTGAATGAGAGGAAAGGAGAGGGTGTAGGCAGCTCCAAGAAGCTGACTTCATGATCATTCTCCTGGTCTTCTCTCTTCTCGAACTAACCTGGGGAATCTCATCAAAGTGTAACTTTTATTTGTAAAAACATATGAGGGTATGCATGACCTAGTAGAACCCATGAAGAATTTGTCGACCTGAATTAATCTCCAGCCCATGTAAATATAAGGACGCAGCAGTGTTTCTGTCTATTCAGAGAGGGTGTCCTCTAATCAGCAAATGTAGGCATAGAGTGCTTGAAGGTGGTTTGGTAGTTCTCATCTTGAACTTTCCTCATGCCTGTCAGTTATGGTAATTAATAGTTACTAGTGCATAGAATGTGCATTTCTCCAGAACCATCTTTCTAGAGTCTTTTCTCTGAATCTAATCCCAGTTCACGTTCATCTCCTTAACCTCCTAGGGTCTTAGAGTCAGTAAAATGACTAAGCAGGTAAAAGTATCAGCTTCCAAGCCTGAAGACCCAAATTCTATCCCCAGAAACCATGTGGTAGAAGGAGATAAATAAATCCTTAAGTTGTCCTCTGACCACCCACTATACATGTGCTATATATATGCCAGGTGTGTGCACATAAACATACACATATCCATAGAATAAATGAAAATGAAAGTATGGCTTCATCATAATTTTCCTACCATGTTAGTTTGGGTGAGAATGGCCCCTATTGTCTCCTGTGTTTGAGTATTTGGTCCCCAGTTTGTAAAGTTATTTAGAAAGGTTTAGGAGGTAAGGCCTTGGAGGAGGTGTGTCACAGGGAACAGGCTTTGAGATTTCAAAAGATACATGAAACACTGAAAAGTTGAACTGGTGCCTAGCTAGAAGCTTCACCACTATTGACTATTATTCATGGTGCTGGAAAGTACTCACTCACTGCTGGGGAGGAAAAGTAATCTTCTATATCACTCAACTACAAGCCTTGCAAGATATACTGGTACAATAGTGGCACAAATGTGAGAGTAACCAACCACTTTTTAAAGCTGAATTATATAAAACTCATACCAGACCCTGCTAAAGTGACCAAGAATCAGAGACTAGATTGGTCATGGGTCCATGGGAAAATCTCATTTATTATTTTGCTGAAGAAACAGCAACAAGATGATGTCTAATGACATACTGTTCTACCCATAGAGCAATGTCTTGCCCGGTTCACATCAGAGAAGCTTCTTCTCGTAGTAGATGGAAATTGACACAAATACCCACAAATGGACAATATTCAGTGAGTAAGAGACTTTGGAACACCCAGTCCTAAATAGGATGTCTTCATCCAACCCCTTTCCCTCACATAGGGATCTATGTGAAAGAGGAGGTGGAAAGACTGTAAAGGCAAAAGATACTGGATGACTCCAAGAGCAGTCTCATCCAGACCCAACAGGACTGCTATACATATCATATGTATTCACAGAGACTGTGTAGCATGCCCAAAACCTGTACAGGTTCAAGCCGGTTAGGTTGTAGCACTGGGAGGGGTAGTGGCCATGAGGTCGCACCTCTAACCAAGAAGTTTTTTGTAATTGATTACCTTTGGCAAAGGGGAAGTCAGTTTTCTACAATAGAGCATCACTGATTATGTCAACAACACTCCAAGGCAGGCCCATGCCCAGGATTAACTAATTGTTTTGTTGCCAACACAAAACAAACTCCATGTTATTTTGTGAATTTTTTGTTTCACTTGTTTTGCTTTGTTGTTGCATATTTTTGTCTTAATGTCTTTTGCTTATTTTGATTTTCATTTTCATGGGTGCTTTGTTGTTTTTTATTTTTTGTTTTTGTGAGAGAGCAATAACATAGGGGGAGAGGATCTGGGAAGAGTTCAGAGAGGGATAAAAGCAATCAAAATACATTGCATGATCAAAACTTAATCAGGAAAATAATAATAATAATACAGAAAGACTCACACCATTCCAAATATACTCTCTGTCTCTGCTGTCTCTGCCTCCTTCTTGTGGGTCAAGATGTGAGTGCTGCTCAAGCCACTAGCTGCCCTGCCTTCACTGTGATATCATAGACTCAATTCTATGGAACCATAAGCCCAGTTAAACTCTTTCATAAGTCCTTGGTCAAGGTGTTTTGTCATAGAAAAGTAATTAATATCTACTTTTAAAAAATGTTACTGGGATAGTGACATGGCTTAGCAGCTAAACCCAGTGCTCTCAAGCCTAATGGCATGAGTTCAATCCCTGCGACCCACATAGTGGAATGAGAGAACTGAGTGCTGTAAGTTATCCTCTGCCTTCCATAAACATGCTGTGGCATATGTACAGATATGGGCATACATACAATAAATAAAGCAAATATATAAATAGCAAATATATAAATTAATATTCTGATCAGAGTTATCACAATTTCAAGGCAAAATCAGATCTTAGTGAACTGACTTAAATGCTTTAAGGTTGAGACCTTAATAATGTGCCTCACTTTCTCCTAAAGCACTTCATACTAAAGCTTATGCCTTCATAGCTGTTCTCAGCCAGCTCTGCGTCTAGGCATTCACATTCATCATTAGGGATTGAGTTCATCCTAAGTCCAAGATTTTAAAGAAAAACTGTTTTTCAGCACATGTACATCAAAAGGGCAGCATCCTGGGCCTGACTATCCATCTTCCTGCCTGCCTTCCATCACAGGTCTTTGCTAGAGAGCACTTCTAGTCACCTCTCTATCTCTTCTTTGTCCTGCAAGGTATCCTGGGTGTTGACAGAAGTGAAAGTTTAAGGATTATAATATAGAAATCGGTACTGGCCACTGTCTGGTTGGTCATGGAGTGTTACCAGTCTGAATACTGTATGTATGACAGAAGTAAGTAGGGCATTTCTAAGTGGGTTCTGCTTATTGCCTGACAAAACTCATGTGGCTGCACCCTTAAGAAGCATGTTTTGAAGCAAGCAAAGTACATGTTTGTGTTGCTATTGATGTGTCGTAGCCTGTGGTTCACACTCAAAGTATGAGTGTCAATAAAACTGCTGCTTACTCCCAGAGGGCATCAACTGACAAAAAAGGTGGGGAGGGGCTCCGATTGCAAAGAATGTGTTAGCAAGCAGAACTTTATAATGTCCTCCTCTGTTTGACATTTACAGGACATTCATCTGGAGGATCCCAAATTCATAACACATTCAAAGAAAGGGAGTATTAGATGTTTAGAGCTGTTAGAGGAGAGGGATGTTTGCTGCTTCTTATAAGAGTCCTGTACACTCCTCACTACATTTCAGCCCTAGTATAGCCAGGTACTCTAACAAAGGCCAGAGGCCTACACAGGATTTCTGCTTCGGGAGTCTTGGCATTTGTACATGAACAAGGAGCAAAAAAGATTACCTCTGTACTTCTTTTAAAATTTGGTTGCTTTTATAATTATCCATTATATCACTTACCATGTGAAAGTGAGTTTTTCCATGGAGCTTCTATAGGCCTAAAGCCTTTCCCTAAAGACAGAAGGATGTGTGGGGTGTGTGTGCGTGTGTGTGTGTGTGTGTGTGTGTGTGTGTGTGTGTGTGTGTGATGTGCAATTAGAAATAAAATAAACAAAATAAAATAGTAAATCAAATTTAGGCAAGACTGAACTCCTTCACTATGTAACAACAGTTATCGAAGTTTCTGGAACTACAAAAAGAATGTTTGTCTGACAGTAATACAGACGGGGTGGAACCAGAGCTGAAATGTGTCAGCATGATCTTCTTTAGCTACTTTGTTCAGAAGTTGCCTGATTCCAAAAGGACTTATGAATGTGTAAAACCAGGAAATAACTGTGACATTCCTAGCATTAGAACCAGAAAAATGAGTTAAGAAACAAAATTGAAACAGAAAACCCCAGTACCCTGACTGTCACCAGAATGTAAAATCTCTGGCCTGCTAGCAAATCTGTCCTGGAGTATGCTAGGGCATGATCTTCTAATCATGTAGAAGTCCCCACTGTAGCCTTCCCTGGTGTTTTTTGGAGTCATTGTTCTTTAGAATATAAACATGGGAACCAGACTTCCCAGGTACAGATACTGACTCTGCAATTTCCAATCTGTGAAATGCCAGGTAGGCCTGAGTTCTTTGTGCTTCTGTTTTCTGCATCTGTAAAGTGAGATAGTACTTATTTCACAGGACCCTAGTAGGGAGTAACATATGTGAACTGCTGAATCTAAGAGTGTTTAGAATGTTAGTGACCAGATGAAGAGGATAATGATTGTACTGACTTACTTGCCATTGTGTATGTACCAGACAGATTAGGATATCCCAAGAACAGGCTCCAGAAGAAAGTCAGCATAAGCAGAGTCAAGCCTATGATGGTGTCTGACCTAAATGCAGGAGGGCATTCCTGATCCTTTTTCCCACATGGTGAATTCCCAGGACTTTCCTTGTGTAGCTGTTAACATTAGTCATAATCCTCTGTTATACATAGACTCACACCATCCTTCCTACATTCTTGAGCAATTTGAATAAACACTTCTCATCAGAAGCAAGAAAACTGTTTCTGACATGTTATTAGTGAAAGGTTGAAAAATCCCAATGAGCATATCAAATAAACTATAGTTAGATGGAACAAATCTGAGGAAGTACTGAGGAAGGGAAACCTGGCTTTCTGCTGCCAAGTTTCCTGGTTCTAAAACAAAGGCAACTTTTGGATGAAAAAATGCATCAAATTAATGTTATATGTTAGTTATTTTAATTGAAATAATATGGTAATCAATTAATTATTATGTCACCATGGAGCAAATATATTCAGGAATTTAATATTTCACAATTGAAATAAATTTGAGGGGCTGTGTTATCCCAAGGCAAATTTCCAAGAGAGCATCAACTATGAAACCCTAAAATGGCTTGATTGCTAAGAGCATTTGGGGAAGTGGTGGGATATGTCTCGGTTATTGACCACTTGCTGGCATGCATGCCTGGTCTGATATCCACCCTAACCACAAATAAAATAAAAGAAAAGGGTAATTCATAGAATTCCAGATGCAGATGTCTTTGTTTATTTAAATGTTCTCTGTCACTTCAGCTTGTATAGCACAAGGTTTGTCTCAGTGAAATAACTGAGCAGTCATCAGCAAAGTAGTTATAAATGATCAAGCACAATCAGGATTGTATCTGTTTAACTGTGGATGTTTCCATGAGTTTATCACCCACTGTGTGGGTACAGCATGGAAAAGTGGCTGGTAAGCACTTTTCTTATTGAATTTGCTCTACTGTGAAAAACATGTGCTTTTCTGCCTGCCTAACCTGCCTGCTTACTTCAGTTTTTATTATTTGTTTGTTTTGTTTTTTAATGTGAGACAGTCTCTTTGCATAGTCATGACAGGCATGGAGCCTCAAAACCCAAGAGATCCATCTGCATTTGCCTTCAAAGGAGCAAAATTAAAGGTATGGGCCCCCGTGCCCTGATGAATTCCCATCTTTCTTTAGAGACTAATGTCACCATTTTCTTTCCCTTTAAAGCTAAACTAGTCTCAAGCCTAAAAAGCCCTTCCTATTATTTCATCTCCTACTATCTTTTGGGAACTCATCTAGACTCAGGTACATCATGCTTTTATCTAAATAAAGATATCATTTTATTTTGGGATACCAAGCTGTCAAACATTGTTGCTTTTAAGTTGGACATTTTTGGAAAACTCTGAGAGGTGGGATGTGCTAGCAGAGAGTTTCTATGGATATGGAGTTTATGAGAAATACTACACAAAATAAGAAATCTAAAATTCTAGGTGGTATGTGGAGGAAACTGATGGCATTTGCACCATTTTAAAGTGAGAAGCATCTCTGCACAGAGGGCAGCCCCAACATTTTCTGGGATGGCTCGAGAACATACAGATGTCCTAGAGTTGATACCATTCACAACTTCATAAATAGCTTAAGTCCTAAGTCAAAGTTCATCTCATGAACTTACGTCAAGAGAGTGTTCATATCTTCCTATTCTGGTTCACATTTTCCTAAAAGGGAATTTATAAGTTTACCTGAATTTCTTAAAACTGTTCTGAAGTAAGCTAGAACTCTTAGACTTAGGTTTGCCTGTATCTGTGTCCCTTGAATTGTCTCATGTTTCCTAAAACCATCTTGAAAATACATCATTTTATCAAGATTTTTAAGACTAGTATAGATCATAGGATACTTGAGAATTCCCAGGAAATTCGCTATAGTGCTCTCAAAACAGACCTTGGGAAGTCACGAGGATACACATGAACAGAATGAGGAAAGGCCTGAAGACTAAAGATATGAGGACTGTAGAAAATGTTCAAGACTGAAAGCATTTTATAAGAATTCCCTGAGAGATTGGAGTATCCTGATCTACACCTGAAAACCCTGAACTTGGGTAGAGGCAGGAGAATAAGGAGTTGAGGGTTATCTTCACTACATAAGGAGATCAAGGCTACATGAGTGCATGGGCTACACATGAGAGAACATGTCTCAAAAACAAACTAATAATAATTAATAATAATAATAATAAAACACAAAGGGCTGGACAAATAGCTTATTGGGTGAAGACATTTGCTAGGAAAGTTTGTTGGCCTAAGTTTGTTCTCAAAAACTCCCATAAACATTAAAGAAGAGAACTGACTCCCACAATTGCCTTCTGACCTCCATACGTGCACTGTGCCACATACATGCCCACATACACATCACTCATGAACATACAATAATAAATACAATTTAAGATAATTTAAATCACAAAAATTTAGGAAAGAAAATGGAAAATAAAAAATTATTAAATGAATTTTAAAGAAAATCTCCAAGATTATGAATAAATATCTTATTATTAATAGGGAATACTCAATGAAGTGAATGAACACAGATTTCTTAGTTAATAACATTACTGTGAAATTCACCCACCATTAGAAACAAAAGAATTTTAAATTTCTAGAAATATCATATCCAAAAAATGATCAAGAGCAAATATACCAGTGTATTATTTAATGAAAGGCCAGTAAAACAAAATCATCTAAACAAAATCATCTAAATTCTGGCAATGATTTTTAATCTGAAATTCTAAACTGATATTTGCAAATATTTATAATTTATAAAATAATTTGAAATTATTTTAAAGTGATAAACTTCATTATACTTTTCTGAAAAAGCTACTCAATAATATACAACACTATACAAGGGAATAATACCAGTTTTTTTTAAAAAATGAAGATATAATAACCAGGAATAACTGAGATAACTCAGAGAGAAGCAAACTCCTAGAATGGCGTTAAAGAGTATTAAAGACAAAAGCTTCAGACTTGGGTCAAACACTCACTATTAAAAGTAAAGGATTTGATATCTACAGGAGATCAAAAATAATAATAAAATTATTCTCTGATGGGTTTAAAGACATAGAAGATTATACAGAAATGTGTTTTATAGCAAATTAGAAGATATGAGAAAACTGATGTAGAGGAAAACTAAAATAAAAAATCCCTACCATTCAAAGAGTGATGGAAACAGGAATATGTTTATGTTTTTTAAATGAAAGAGAAACACCATGATATGCTATGTGATTTGGGAGTAAGCAATACTAGAAATTAAAAGTTGCTCCTCTGAATATAGACTTAACAAAAACATGAGAATAAGAGAGAAGTGCATTTTAAGGGGAGGGGTGTATGTGTATGCTAAAAATCTTAATATTCCACTAGGAAGATAATAATCAGTATATAAATAAATTGATCAGGACAAATAGAGTAGATATATCATTTAGTGAAATTATGTTACAGGGGGACTCTTGAAAGTTCTACAGGGTAAAATAAACAAAGAAAAGGGGATCTCTGGTTTTTTTTTTTAATTAAGGCTTAACACTGTTAACTTTTATAGTGTGTACATGTAATTTTTTAGTTATGTTAAAAATTAATTTTAAAATAAGTATGACTAGATTATGATAGCATATACTGTCTTACAAAATGCACTATAATTCTAAACTTAGTTAATACAATATAGTAACATAGACAACAGTAAAAAAAAACCTTAAGTTCAACCTTCACCTTTACTAAACCACTAAGATATACATTTTATTCTAGAATTAATCTATTTTATTAAAAGAAGGAAGGGCATTGACTTCTCGTTACTGCTGTAATTAATTACCATAAACTTAGTAATTCAAAGTATCATTGTTGTTGATTGAATTGAATTTCTCCCCCAAATTAATGTAATAAAGCCTTAACTCCCAGTCAAACAGCTTTTGGAGATGGAACCTTTAGATAGTACATTTAAATGAGTTCATGAAGGTGGGGGCCTACATAACAAGATCAGTGACCTTGTCAGAGCCTTCAGAGACATTCAAAGACTGTAAATTAAAAAACTGTAAGAGGACACAAAGAATATTTACCAAGAAGAGGGCTTTTACTGGAACCCTCTAGCCGCTAGCCATGTGATCTTGAAATGTTAGCCTGATAAAGCGGTGAAAAACTAACTTTTTGATACCTTTTACTGAGCTACGCAATGTAAGCTATTTTGTTTGGACAAATCAAGCAGGCTAAGAGAAACACAGAGCTAGGGATATGCAATGTAGTATGTGCCTAGCCTGTGACATCCAGGTGCTAGGTATGACCCATAACACCACCACAATCCCTCCCACCCACACAAACTTTCATCTTGCAGTTCTGAAAGTTCGAAGTTGAAATTGATCTCACAAGCTTACTCTAAGGTCTATAGCAGAGCTGGATACACTCTGGGGTTCGAGAGTTTTTTTGGTTTTTTTTTTTTTTCAGCATTATCCACAGTACCTCCTTCACCCTCTGCTTCAGTCATTCCTTTTCCTTTTCCACCCTACTGACCCTGGCAAGCTTCTTATAGCTCCAGATAACATTGGGCTTTCCAAGACAACTAGGATCATCTCTCCTGCTTAAAATCCTTCCTCACTTCTGCAAATCCCTTTTAGTCATATGAAATAGCATTCTCACTACTTTGAGGATTAAAGTGCAGAGCATTTGAGGGGCCATGTTCATCCTGCCACAAGAGGTGAAATGGGGGTAGCAGCAGGACCTCTGCCTAGGATTGTTGTTCATAAATTGAAAATTCATTTAAAACCACACACACAGTCCTTGTTACCTGTATCTACACATGAAAACTCAGATTTAATTGTAGTTAGACTTTCTTTTTCTTGGGACCACCAGCCCCCAAATAATGACATGGAGACTTATTATGAAATCTTGGCCTTTTTTTAGACTTATTTCCAAATAGCCCTTTTAAGTTAAATTAGCCTTTTTCTATTAGTCTATGTTCTGTCATATGGCATTTTTGGCTTTTTATCTCTCCTCTGCTCTGTGTGTCTGACTCTTTTCATGTCTGTCTGGTGTCTTTCCCTTGCCTCTGCTTCATCTCCAGTTCCTCTCTCTCCCTGAAAGTCTCGTCTAATCTCTCCTGCCTAGCTATTGGCCATTAAGCTCTTTATTAAACCAAACCAATCACCTTTCACACAATGTGATCAGATATTCTGCAGCATTTAATTTTTGTTATAACTACTATTAAAAACTTTTACACTTTGGAAAATTTGGAAATTTCATAGAGAATATGACTTCCAAAATTGTCTCCTTTCAAACAGGTAGACAAGCCAGTATTTTGTTGTTGTTGGGGTTTGTTTTGTTTTGTTTTTTTGTTTTGACTTCATCAGCCTGGTTCCGATTTGGGGAGTCTGATGCCAAGTGGTTTATCACCAACAAATTTAAACACATTGTAATCTGGGAAAAAAAAAGTTTCAAGGTATAATACCATCCTAGATGCACAAGGAAGTGTAATTACAGCAAAACTTGACTCAGGGTACCTGTCACTTCTTCCAATAAGATGGTTTCTAGAGATAGGCTCTCTGTACTAGCTTAAGGGCCTAAGGAAGGGTCTGACCAGGTCTAGGTCATACAGATAACGCAGAGGTCATTTGGGCTGTTAACCACCTCTGGTCCTGGTTGTGGGAGCTTGGGAGAACCTCTGGCTATACAGATAATGTAAGGGTAATTTAGACTATTTGATATCTCCAGTCCTGGTTGAGGGAGCTTGGGGGAGCCCCTGGCTGTAAGAGTCATTTAGATTACTAGCCACTTTCTTTAGATCACTAGCCACTTCCTGTCCTGGTTGTAGAAGCTTGATATGGCCTGGCCCAACAGATAATACAGATCACCAGGCTATTAATCACTTCCAAATCTCAGCTTTCTGGATGGAAGAACAGGTTTTTCATCTTTTCCATTGGAAAGGCAATCCTGAGTGTTGAACATTCCTGATCTCCCTGGAATGTGAGTGCCAGGACCTTCATGTTGTACTCCCAACACCCAGCCCTCTTCCTCCCACAGTAATTGCATTGGCTTGCTTGTAGACTATTAATAGAGTTTAGGTTCTAAAGCCAAACAACTAAGTGTGAAAGCCAACTCTGCCATTGTTCTGCATTGGCCCTGAGTAGGTTTCTTAACCTTCATACATCTCTCTTTGCTAATTTATATTAAAAAGAACTTGAGTGTCCATAAAGCTGGGGGTTATTGTCAGTCCATGCCCCAAATACTGACATATTGGAAGCTTTCTTGAAAATGGAAAAACTCTGTCTCAAAAACGAATTGTTGTTGTCATCATCATCATAATCATTATCATCGTCATTTGGCCTCTTTCCTAATTCCTTTGACAGAGAGTAAGTAACTTCGTGGAATTTCTTGAATAATCGTTTTCAGGTCATGGTGGGAGCTGGTAGCTTTTGGACCAAGACTGATTTTTCTGAAAAGACCAACTGCGCCCCTACCTAATTCGGATACCGAGACCTCCACAAAACAGAGGAGCTGGCTATTGAATCCTCATGGTCAGTGGTTCCAATGGCCATGACTAGAAAATGAAGCCCTAGTAAGAACTCTCACTAAGATGCTTAGTAGAATTTCTTGATGTCTTGATCACACAGAACCATGCAGACTGTGGCCTTGCTCCTCTCCAGTCCATGCTCTGTCTCCCTGCCTTGTAACAATTTCCTCAATGCCTATTCCTGCCTTTATTTTCCAAATCTTTCCTTATTGTCTTTTCTGATCTCTGTGTATAATATTCCAACCTGACATCTAGATGGCTAAAAGAGAGGGTAAGTATCCTCTCAAGGTTAGACAAGAATGGGAATAAAAACTGGGCCTCTGGCCCAGCTGCCCCAAGGCTCCTCTGTGCCCCTCTGTGTTCCTCTGTGCTGCCCCCATCCCAAGCTGGTAGCCCAGCCTGAAGCACCAACAAATATCTGCATTTCAGCCCTCTATGCATAGTCTTCTTTAAAACCATGGCAGCCACCAAGACCTTAGGAGAAGGGATACCACAAGAAAGATATTTCAAGTAGTATTTTCTTTTCTCTAGTCAAGCATTTTGAACAGCTTTTGGATTCTAGGTCTAAATTCTTTTTTTGGTATCCAGGAAATTAACTTTACTCCTCCTACCCCCATATAGAGAATGCTCAGCTCTCTAACTGTTCCTTTTTCATATATCTGTAGTGAGAGACTTTACATGTTAATTGTTCTGCAAAAAAAAAAAAAAAATTAAGGTTAAAAATAGGCAACTTAAAGCCAAAGGCCTGTTTTTTTCTGTTATTTTAAGTGAACTCCCCATTCATGCAAGCTGGTAGAGCACCAATGAGAAGGGGCCTCTTGTGCTCCAAAATGGACTTATGGCATGGTTAGCAACTAGGATTTACATGGAGGCTCATTAAATAAAACAGCAGTGGTGGCTGCCTCCTGCTGAGTACACTTGGAGGTACAGTACCTGAACTCTCAGAATCCTCATTGGTCTTTGCTCCTTTGTTTTATGCCTTTCCCATTTTTCTGTTTGTTCTTGACATTTTCTGACCTCACAGTACTTTTATTATTATTTTTATTGCTACTATAACAATGATAACTTAAGGGTCTGATTTATATGATAGCAACTTGGCCAGGGGGAGACTAAGGCATGCCCCCAAAAATGCAGTAAATGTTCAAGTCTAATAGCCTTTTGTTTTTATTAAGTGGGAAACTTCCATTTTGTTTTGCCCAAGTGAGTGTGGAGAGTCATAAGTAACTGCAGGATTGTATTTGCTAGTGGATCCATCACTATGAGTAAGTAAGTGGTGGAGCAATTGGAAGACTGTAGTATGTCAGTAGTTCAAGCATCATAAGCACCTTAGTCAGTCAGCTCTCTGATTTCTTTCTGAGGAATCAATAGTCATTCTGTCCTTTGTTTCATTTTACAGAATAATTATTTTTAAATCATTATAAATAATAAATGCACAAATTATTGACATATTGTCTTAATTATAATAATTCCACAGTGTAATATTTCTTTTGGAATATGTCAGTCCTGCTGTCACAGTAGAAGCCAATAGAAGGACTTTTTGATCCTCTGCTGATTTCAGTACATAGGAAGCATACTACTTAACTCAAACAGGCAGCAAACTCTTCCCAGAGATGTCAAGTTGGCAATCAAGATTCGCCATCACAGGTTTTGCTTTCTATGCTCCATGCTTCTTTGGGCTGTTCCCTCAGAAGTATTTCCTGGTAATTATTTAGATCAGAAAGGTATTGATCATTTCAAGTCTTTCTTCTCCCTCTCTTTTCCTATTCATTGACTGGAAATGAAAGTCTCTGAGCTCCTAGATGTAGAAAGATTGACAGATTAAAAGAGCCCTGACCTCTAAGTCAACACATGGAATATGTTTTTTAAATATCCAGTTGGAGATCTGAAAAGTTGGCTAAGTACTTAGGCACTTGTTGCTCTTGAAGAGAACCTGGGTTGATTTCCTGGGACCTATATGATAGCTCACAGCCACCTGTATCTTCAGTCCCTGGGGGAATCAGAGAATCTGTGTTGACCTTCATAGACACCACACATGCATAAGGTGCACAGACATGCATATAGGCAAAAAAATCTTTATGCATGAATCATAAAATAATTAAAAATATGTGTGACTCCAGCTGAACCAAGAGCAAGAACAGAGAGGGCATGCTTTTTGGTGGGACTGCCTTCAAGTTCCAGCGCTGTAATCACAGCCAGCTTTGGCTGTTGTATACTTAAAATAAGGCCAGTCTGGTGACATGTAAATGTAAAATTTACATTGGAATGTATTTCATACAAAAATAAGTAAGTAAAATATTTCATAATTATATGAACTACAAAAATTAAAACAATATTTTAGACATATTTGGTTAGAAACATTAGAGTCATGTCACTCCTTTCTAATGTCACTTATATAGGTAACTGCATCTATGGTATACAGGGTGATAATAAAGCAGAGATTTCAGGGTTCCTCTCTTATAGCAGAATATAATCTTAGCAAATGAATTGGTTCAATGTTGTGTGGTCTCACTGACCAATTCTTCTGGAACATGACTTCTTAAGCTTTTTTAATTGGGACTCTTTCTTGCCCAAGGAACTTATTTATGGTTCTCAGTATATAGGAATATAAAATAGGTACACAATTCAGACATTGATATTAATTCATAAAGAAATTAATTTTAAAATATTTTCTGTTATACACTTAATTTTACTGTGTATTAAAGATCAAATCAAATTTGAATATTATTGAGACAGATATGAGACATATCTTACATAAAGAATTAAATCTTGCCGGAATATTTGACACTATAGGACACAGCATCTTCAGTGCTTTTCAGAATTATTTATTCTGATTTTATAATAGTATTAAAAGTACCACTTCCTGTAAAGACAGATATAATATAAAATTCCAAAAGTATGTGTGAGAGCATTTCAAAAATTATTTGAAACTTTGACCTTTTCCCAAGCCAAAATTTATTTAACTACTTTTTGTGAAATCACAAAATAATTCAAACGTTCTAACAATAAAATCTAAAGAAGTACTGACTTTAGACTTGCACTCTGAAGAATGAGAATAAGAAAATAATGCAAATCTCTTTTTTTCCAAAAGTCATTCTGTCATTCCACACAATGCCAAGGAACACTTTCTGAAACACCTCAGCTCAGATTTGTACTTCCTGTAGAAACAGAGTGGTTGGATCTGTAATGGCATCTAAACGTATGTAACTTATGACCCATCTGATAAAACTGTTTTTTCTTGCTAAATGTCAGCATTTTTCTTAGCTCACTAACTATAGCTCTTGATTTCTTTATTTTTAATTTCATGTTCAAGATTTATTAAGAGTACAAATAAAAACATCATTCAATCTTATTTTTCAATTTTAAACCATCTGGATTTGCTGTAGCCAAACAAGGAACTTTGTGAATTATTTTCTTAATCCTGCTTGTCTAATATAGCTTCCCTGCTAGGAAACAATGGACTGATGTTTCAGGGCTTAGAGATATCACTGCAGCTTTATCTAGCACATTTGTATTTCTATCCTTGCCCTATGAGACTGCAGAGTCACCTTCTGTGCTTTTTTTTAAGATAAATTATCAGTATAATACAGATTATTTTCATACCAAACATGCTGTGGAAATTTTTTCTCTTAGTGCATTCTGCACAGTAATGTTCAAGGGAGATTGCAGTTTACATTTGTATTGGTTCATTGTTGACATCCACAAAGATGTGTTTGTGATAAATCAAAGAATAAAATGAGTCTGTGTTACATGAAGTGCAAAGAAAACCCAGCTTACCTGTGTCTTGTCTTAGTCAAGTTTCTCATCCCAAAGAGGCCTGAGCCTAATTCTATGGAAACATTGAGTAGTTTTATTCTGTAATCCCTAGAAGAGGTGACACAAGGTACAAGTCTCAGAACAGAGCCTTGTGTACAAGAGTTCCTCTTCAGCAATCTACCACCTGAGAAACTATTTTCGTTTTTTGAATTGTTTAAGGTAACTCTGCTAAGGCAGCCCTGCAGCCCTTTTGTCTGTTCTGATAATGTTCTCTACTTCGGTGTGCAGACAATTAAAGCATCAGCATTTTCATCCCAGGCACCTCGGGAGAAAACCTCACACAGAAAAGATAAGTCTACTAATAAGCTGTTTAAAATCCATCTTCCCAGGCTCTTCCTCTTTGCTCTTTCTGACAGAAGTAATAACATCTCTCACAGGCTTGCACTGAAGATAGTAAAATATCTTGTGGGTGGGGGTACATCAGCCACACTGTAGGAATTCAGTAAAAGTGTTTTTATCAGTATTCATTTTATTATGATCTATATTGCCATCTCAACCTTATTTATCCCTTTCTAATAATTTCTGGTATTTGCTTTTGTCAAGATTTAGACTGAGCAAGCGCTGAAATTCAGACATGAAGCTTTAAGACATTTCTGTCTAGAGTCTCACGATGAAGACCTTTCATCCCCCTGTGGGTGATGCAAAAATTGTGTTTGATGTGGTCCCATTTACTCTAAATGTGGATTTTTATTGGTCCTAGCCAATAAAAATCTAAATTTAGAATAATTGTTAGGGCCAATAAAAGTCAGGAACTTAAAAGAAACTATTAGGAGATTAAGATTCTGCAGTTTTTGGTGGCCTCTGAGATAGTAAATAAGTTTTCTGTAAGGAAAAGTTAATCTCAAAGTTTGAGCTTCACTAAGAGCTGGGGAAAGCATTTCTTAGTATTCACCTAGGTTAGGTGTGGAACCTTCAGTGCTTTGTTTTCTCTTGTCTTAAACTACATGTTAATTGAGTCTTCACTACAATTTCCTTTTGGACTAAGCTGGAGTGAGGAAGTTAATTAGAGAATCAGGACAAATCCAATGTGTGGACTAAAGAAGTTGAGTTCTCTCCCCAACCCCTTGAAGTTTCAATAGAATTCCATTGAATTAATTTTACTCATAATAAAATCCTTGGTGTTTCAAGGCAGCCTCAAGACTCAGATCCTCTTGATCCAAGCACAACAGCCTGTTGCTGTGTAGTCTGTTGAACTTGGCAGCTAGGCTCAGGGGCTGCGATTCATATTTGAAGTTAGCCCATTACACTTTGCTCATCAGTATTTCAGGACATCTGGGCTTCTCTGAAAATCAACTTGGGGGATTAGCTTGAAAGAATTGTGCCACTTTTAAATTGTTATTCCTACAATCTAAAGTTGTAAAAAGGCCCCAGGACCATTAAGAATATTCGAATCTGGTGACTCATCTTCCAGTACTAAGTTAAAAGGAAAGGAAGTTCTAACCAGCAGGGTTCATTCCTGAGGAGAATCACAGCAGGATGTTATTCCTTGACAATTCAGTAGGCTTATCCACCAAGTGATTTACATGAGGGGACCAGGGGACATTATCCCAGGATAAAAGTTGGCCTGGAACAGTAGAAGGAGCCTGTCCTAGAGTTGACCTCTAGCCACAGCACTGGTTCCACCTGAGGTCAAGTAGACAATACCCTCTAGGGAATAGGTAGGAGATAGGACAAAGTGAGCCTGGAGTACAAAACATGGCAGCTCTTACCAAGGCCTTAGTAACACAGTACCAGGAACCCACTGTAGAGAGAACAAACAACCAGAAAGGTTTACTAGCACCAACAGAGCCCACACTGAGCTTTGTCACTTGACCCAGAACCTGAGTCAGCACATGGCACCTCCAAGGAAGGCCATAAAACCAGACTGCCAGGCAGAGCCAAAGACCCCCTGTTGGAGACCCACCTCTAATCCCAAAGCAGGAGATGACTTGCTTATCATTGGTTAACTGGGAGCTTCTTTCTCTTGTTTTTGTTTGTTTTGATTTTTTTTTTTAACAGGGTCTCTCTACATAGTCCTGGCTATACTGGAACTCATTATGTAGACCAGGCTGGCCTCAAACTTAGAAATCCACCTGTCTGCCTCCAGAGTGCTGGAATTGAAGGCCTGCACCAGCCTGACCAGAATGCTTTTTCTAACCAGCAGGTTTTTATGCTCCCTCTCTGATTCCTGCCTCTTACAAGCCTGTGATTTTCCCTGCTGTGGGCAGTGTTTGTCAGCAAGGGGATTTTACTGTGCAGATCAGTATTCATCTACCTGCAACTCACTTCCCACAGAAGTGCTCCAGTTAAGATGTAAAGGGAAAGAAAAATCTGGTTCTAAGTTTGTTTGTTGTTGCTTGCTTGTTTGTTTAGTTGGTTTGGTTTTAAGTTTGATTCCTTAATGTGAGAGTTTGAAACTCACACAAGACAAAAAAACACGTGAGTAAATTGGACTACATCAAAATGTGTAGACCCCAGTAAACCTTCCTAACTGTACATATAAAAGATGCCTCAGGTTTATCCACGGTCTACAATTAATTGACACTTTACCTGAGTGGCATGGCAAGCCACGTCATCCTATCAATTGTCAGGCAAACATGCAACATACAGCTTGTGGTGGAGACAGTGAACTCTTCCATGTTGATATCAACATGTAGGCAGAGGGGAGGAGTGGTCTTCTGTTCTTGTTGCGCAGATAACAGGAAGGCTTCATAGTAAGACTTTCCACTTCTCAGACTGGGGAACAAGGAGGAGATAGTCTTCCACTGACAATCAAAGTAATGGGTGTGATGAATAAGCCAAATATTACTGAGAATCTCAAGGTAGAGGGGGCACCTCTCTGGCCCTTCAATCCACAAGCCCTGAGGGATCCTGCCCAGGAGCCTCAACATAACCTCTGCCTCTTGAGCATGTTGATGGCCATAGCAGTTGTTGCCATTTATTGGATATATCCTGCATTTCCCACCATGCTAAACAATATGATTTAATCCTAACAATAATCTGGGGCATTGTTGTCCCCTTTCTACAGGTAAATAGACCAGCACACAGAGAAGTGAGCAGTTTGTCCAAATTCACACATTCCAAATGATTAGAATGCATTATTTAGAAAATAGAGCTTGTGTTCACATATGAAGTTTAAAAAAAAAATCTTTCACGCCAGCAACAGGTCACTGTTGCAAAGAGAGCAGGGGCCCTTTGTTTGTCCCAGCCGCCCAACTAGCTTACACCTGAAATAATAACACAGAAACTGTATTTATTAAATCACTGCCTGGCCCATTATCTCTAGCCTCTTATTGGCTAATTCTCACATCTTGATTTAACCCATTTTTAATAATCTGTATATCACCACATGGTCGTGGCTTACCAGGAAAGATTCAGCATGTCTGACCTGGCGTCTCCATGGCGGCTCTCTCACTCCACTTTCTTTCTCCCAGAATTCAGTTCTGTCTTCTCAGCCTACGTAAGTTCTGCCCTATCAAAAGGCCAAGGCAGTTTCTTTATTTAACCATTGAAAGCAACTCATAGAAGGACCTCCTACACCAGGTCACAAATGAAAGAGTATATGAAACATAATTATTTTTTTCTGCCTGTGGCTTCTATCCCTGCCTATCCTAAAGATACGATTATTTCTCATGGGTGAAGAAGTGACTTACCAAATAAAAGCACTAGATGCTTTTCCAGATCACCTGGATTAAATTTCCAGAACCCACATAGTGGCTCAGAGCCATATCTGCAGTTCCAGGTCACACAACATCTTCTTCAGGTCTTCACCCTTGGAGGGAACCAGAAACACAAGTGGTACACAGACATGCATGCAGGCAAAGCACCCATATATATAATAAAAATAAATATGTATAGATGGATAAATAGATGATAGACAGACTGACAAATACACACACACACACACACACACACACACACACTTCTTTCTCTTTGCCCCTGGCTCACAAGAATTGTTGGAGGGTTTTATGCTCATACTAAATTCAAAATTGAAGTCACAAGCCATAGGATAGACTCTGGGGAAGGGTAATTTTTCCAGCAGCTTTGGTAACAGGCTAATGTGCCTATTGATGCTCCAACTCCTCTACAAAGTCTCAGGCAATGAAAATCCAGAGAGTTAGTTTAATTAAATCTATGACCCTCAACAAACTAAAAAAGAAATTGAACTTGGATAGTTGTGTTTTTATTATATGTCTATTAGAGGAAGATTTGTGAATTTGCTCAACTTCAGCTTAGATGCTCTTCTTCTGGGGACAAGATAACAAAAGAGTATTTTCTTGACATTTCCTGTGAGAGACATTCCTTTTTACACAGATGTGTGCATGAGATGAGGATATCTGTAAAGGTCAGGTGTGTAGCAAGCTTTCTTGTTTGACTGTCTTTGGACCACCAGCCAACAAATGATGATCCAGAGACTTATTATTAATTAGGAAAGCCTAGCCTTAGCTTAGGCTTTTCCCCAACTAACTCTTATTAATTAATCCATTTTTTTAAAATCTACATTATGTCAAATGGCTTGGTTACCTCTTCTTAGTATATCACATCCGATTTGCTCCAAGTCTGCTGGCGAAGTAATGGGCCTAGATTACTCCTGCTCCTCTTCCCTCTTCCAGGAAATCCCACCAATCTCTCCTGTCTAGCTACTAGCCATTCAGCTCTTTATTCAGCCAACCAGAGTGACACATTTTCACAGTGTAAATAAACAATCCACAACACAGGTGCATCATCTCTCGCTGGAAAGCTACAGACTCAGTCAAGATTTTTCCTACTTCAGTCATTTCTAGAAACTTCTCAAGTCACTCACAGTCTCAATTAACCGAAAGGTTATCTTTATCTGTGGTCAGTTTTTAATAGGAGCTAGAGAAAGAGGTCCCGCTGAATCTTAGGCTGTTAATTTCCCAAGGGTGTGAACTCTCAGAGAGGTCATCTGGAAGCCACAAGGACACTTGCAACTCCACAAGCATGCTGATTGTCCTTATCAGGATGCAGTGCCACAGGACTGATTAAAAGGCTTAGGGTTTCAGGGCTCAGATAGAAGTTCTGGGGGCTTAGAGACCCTGAAGTTTTCCAGAAAGTAGCATCTTGAGTTTTAAATAGAAACTCAAGAAAGAAAGCCTGTGGCATGAACACCGAGAGAAGTGTTAGAAAGGCTGACCCACCATCAGGTTGTGGGGACAGAGAGTGGTGACCACTTCTGTTATCATCTGTAAACAGACTGAAGCTCTTTGCCCCTTAGATCCCATGAGCATCACTCCTCACTCCCCATCCCTTCAGGCCTGCTTCAGGGAACAGCCCTAGACACAGTGCCAGCTCTGCGAGGTGACTGGCAGGCCTTTGAAAGGCCAGAGGGCCAGGCTCTGGCAATAAGAAACCAGATCTGGGAGGGCAGCGGGGTGTTGAGGTTGGGAAAACATGTGTGACTTTTTTCTTTCATAAGGGGAAAGAAAAGAAAAGGAAGGAGGGAGGGAGGAAAGAAGGGGGACACACACACACACAGAGAGAGAGAGAGAGAGAGAGAGAGAGAGAGAGAGAGAGAGAGAGAGAGAGAGGAAGAGAAGAGAAGAGAAGAGAAGAGAAGAGAAGAGAAGAGAAGAGAAGAGAAGAGAAGAGAAGAGAAGAGAAGAGAAGAGAAGAGAAGAGAAGAACTCAAAGAGCAGAGCTCCAGGTGTGGAGCTGGTAGAGTCCAGGCCCACAATGGTCTGGGCTGCCTATATCAGCAGGCTTTTTCCTGCTGCTCGGAGGGGAAAGTTCCCTCCAGTGACAGACAAAACTAATAGATTTGGGGCAAGTCTAGGCCTTCAGAGGTTATAGTGAAAATTAATGGAGGGCCACATTAACTAATGTTACTCTAATCCTGCAGTTTGGGGCATTGAGCTGAATTTCTGTTTTACAGCATGTTTTACAAACTAACCTGCTTTAGATCTTGGCCTACTCCAGGCTGGAGGGAGCTCTAGGTCAGGAAACCTGCCCCCTCTTGCATTCCACAGTTGCTCCGCCACCCCTCTGTGTGGTGCCTGCTGCTTCACTCTGCAGCCATCTCCCCTGAACCTTT
The DNA here is from genome assembly GCF_982192425.1 of Myodes glareolus. NCBI lineage: Eukaryota > Metazoa > Chordata > Mammalia > Rodentia > Cricetidae > Myodes > Myodes glareolus. Next base: position 49,060,584 of record NC_142039.1, on the reverse strand, counting down.
CACATCAGCTCATTTATCTTTCAGGTGTTATAATAATTGACTTCAATCAGTATTCCATTATCCTAAACAGGCAATTATCCACATTGTCACTTTTGCATTTGCTCTTTTGACCCAGGGGTCACAGAGGCCCTAGTGTAACAGAATCCAGCAAAATTATTCCCTTACCTGTCATATAAATAGTCATCCCAGCAAAATGAGACCCAAGGGGGCTTTTCGTGAGGTGTTGAGAAGGCCAGTCTAACTCGATCCTTTATTCCGCTCTTTAAGGAATGCAGTACTGTTTTGGCACTCTATCAAAATAAAACAAAGTTCCATTTTTCAGCTTCTTTTTTTAATGCATGCACCTCTGAGCTTACAAATGCTTCTTTGTGGTCCTCTTTATTGAAATTTCCATTCAGCTCTTCCATCTGTTAGCTGTGTTTACCTCTATTTCTAGGGAAAGAATTCAGCATTTCACCTTTATTTGGGGTGTAAGGTCATAAAACTGTCTGGATTATTTCAGCTATATTTATGCCAAGCTTAATATTGCTTCTTTAACAGGGTTAGCGCTTTTAATTCCCAGCTTCGTTATTCCCCCTGTGCAGGCTAAAGAGAACAGATTACTGCTTATAACAAGGAAGGCATGTTGTCCCCTCTTGTTATCCCCTCTCCATTCTCCAAAGAAGAATGTCTCACACATGTGAGCTTCACCCAGAGAACACCAAATCAAATTTTGGTTTTGTCTGCTGCCCGTGGCTGCTTAGTGTACGTTATGGTCCTCCAGGAGGAGAGGCACGCTACCCATCACCCCCATTTCCTAGGAATAGCAGTGTCACTGATCTGACTCCTGGGTCTTGGGAAACATCTGAGAGGAGTGGTGTTTACATACTTCAATTTCTCAGGCCAAAACTCCTTCAGCTTTCAACAATGATTTGAATGTACACCAAGAAGAAATACAGAAATAATATAAAATAAAAATACAGCCAGCTCTCTTGTGGAATTTCCCACATGAAAAACCAAAGTTTCCCACCTTCCTTCCCTGTGACAATGTGAACTTTAAGGGGTGACATGTGTTATGGAGTGCTATCATAGGAGTCAGATCTCTAGGCTGGATAGAAGCTGTCCTGTGATGTTAGCACAGTGGTGCATCTGACCTCTGCCTCTCCTGCATCTCATGGGAACAGTGCCACCTCTTCAGTGGTGTTGGGAGGACTTGGATGTGTGAGAAAGCAGTGTAGTACCTAGCACCTGATGGGCATGCATCCAGCAGTAGATTCATGCCAAATCCTGCCAGGTAAGAGATGCCTAGAACTTATTTCCAAAGTCATTTGTTTTCATACTGGTGGCTGTCTGACACCTCACTGCCTGTGACTGCTACCCTCTCATGTACCAGTTATTTCTGCTGCTGCTGCTGCTGAGGTTGGAGCCATGTCTTCCAGGACTTAGAAGGAAATACATCGGTCTTTAACCACCTATCCCAGGGCTTCATGATTTTCTCAGGTTTTTTTCTTGCAGACTTACTGAGTGCCAGAGAGATGGGCATAAAGCAGCCTTTTGGCATCTATTTCATTGAAGGTCTGAGGCAGAGCCTGAGATGTTAGTATTTGACTCTTGAGTAGCACCACTACAACACCACAGACCAACACTATAAGATTCTGTGTGCAGTGTCACGATAACAGAAATGCTTTAGGTTAGATTGCAGTTCTTTGTACTTTCTCATAATTTATTTAAAGAAAAACAGCAGCTGTATCATGACTCTCAAACCTCAAAAGAAAATAAAGAAGAGGAATTTATTCATTGCTCTCCCAGAAATGATTAAGACAGGGCTGTGTCCCTAGAGTGTGGTTAGTTCCCAGGCCTTGAATGGTCAAAGTTTTCTATGTAGCAAAGGATAAAGGGACTGGACCTCATAGTTCAGCCAGTTTACATTAGTCCAAGGTGGTAGCAATGAAGAGATTCAGCAAGTACAGAAAGGGATGTGACAAAATATGCATTGTAACACTCAGAAGACTGTGACCATAAAACCTTCCAAGTATGCATTCACTTTTCTTTTACACTACATAGAAAAAAAATACTTTTTAAAAGAACATTTAGAGGAGTTGAAAAATAACTATCTTTTGAAAAAGCCATCTATTGGTCATACTTTAAAAAAAAAACTCAGGACCTTGTACATGCTATGCAAACACTAGATTACCCTCACCTAATCCTTCCCTGTATTCAATTTTATTTATCCCTTTTTTGGTGTGTGTGTGTGTGTGTGTGTGTGTGTGTGTGTGTGTGTGTAAGTAGATACATATGCATGAGCTTCAAAATATTGTTTAGACCCTGCTAGGTATAAGACCAGGAAGCTGGACATGTCTATTTAGATGTCAGTCTTATAGACAATTCAGTTTTTATATTTGGGATAATTTTCTAGCAAGCAGAAGAATTACCATATTATAAGTCAGCATACTCATTAATTTTTCATCAGAATAAAAAGAGAATTCTCTCTTTTCTAATGTAAGCAAACATCTACTTTTTGTTAGTAGCCACCCTGTGTAACGGGTGATGGTTGTATGATGGTTATCATTGACATTGCCATAGTCTTGGCCCTTCCTCTATCTCCAAATATAAACAACTGAGTTGAGAATAAAGATGACTAAGGCAGTCTCACTGGAGTTACTCATAAAACTCATATCTAAGAGCATTCGCTTGTTGCTCTTAAAGAGAACCAGTGTTCAGTTCCCAGCATTCACATAACCATAGCAGAGCACAACTATTAGTAACCCCACTCCCAAGGAATCTGACACTCTCTTGGCCTCAGGCACGAGACATGCACGTGATGTCCATAAAACCATATTGGCAACACACACATACACACATACTAGCAGAATATCCAAGCTATTCTATGGATGAACGGGGCCAATATGCGGAATTTTCTGGGACCCTGGAATTTATTGCTACTTTTAAAATTATCTTTATGTATATTATTATGTGTTTTAACTAAATGGATATCTCTTCTACATTTGATCTTTGAGAAAAGCCTGTGCTGGTTAGTCTTTTTGTCAGCTTAATACAAGTTGGGGTCAACTGAGAAGACAAAACTGCAGTTAAGAAAATGCCTGGAAGACAGTGTATCAAAATAGTAAACTCTTCTGGTCTGCTTAGCTGGGGTCCAGACACATCACTTGGACATCTGTGCACATAGAGCTATTCAGAGATGGTCTGAGGCCTCAGTCTAGCTATCCAGGGACAGAAAAGAGGTAGTCCCTTCTTATACATCCGCCGTGGAGCTGTGAAATGACATGAAAGGAACTGATTTATCCCTCACCAAGAAAACCTTGTGTTGCTTACAGTTAAATGATCTGCATCCCTGATTTAATCAGAGTGGTGGGTAGAGAACGGTTGCTGTAGTAAGGAAGGGACTTGATTTTTGGCCTGTTATTGAAACCATAGTATTGTGCACAGTAGCTTAGAAAGCAGTGTATCTCTGAGCTAACCTCCCACCCCCTCCAGTTTTGCTGCTTTACAAACGAAAATCTGAGAAGAGAGTCTGGCTCTTTTTCTCTGATGTAAGTTTCTGAACAGGAACTTGCTGCACATATGTTTTCAATGTGACCGTAGCCTGAAACATCTTTCCTAGCTAATGGTTAGATGGAAGGGCAGAGTGTATGCACTGGTGCACACGCTTGTCTCTGTCGGCACATTTACACGCAGTCATCATTTGAGGATGCTGATAGGCCCTAATCCACTTTAATAATGTAGTGAGAGATTGCATCATGCTTTGTTTTACAAAATATGAAAACTAACTGCAGCTGTGAAGGAATAACCCACATAATTCATCCAAGAAGCTGCCTCTCTAACTTGTGAGATATGTTCCATATCTCCTATCAACTCACTGATGCAGGACGATCACATGATAGATGATGTAAAACAAACATGTCATTTCCACAGCAGGGCTCCCCTGTCACATCTGGGTGATGAGGCACAAGTGAGTTGGAAAGACAGTATATCTCTCCACACCAGATAATATACTGTCCTTCATTCTGCGACTACATTTGTATTAGACAACTAAGAAAAAAGTTAAGGTTTTGCTTTGTCTGTTATAAGATCTTTCCTGTGGCATAGACAGTGTACTTTGGGAAGTTTGAAGAAAACAACAATGGCTATGGAATTCTACTTCCAAGATTTCCTTTACTTGATTTTTTTATGTTATCCTAATACTGATCTCATATAGTTTTGGATTTTCTGTGCTCTAAATTGAAGCTACTACTCAGAAAGTCAGTTTTTCTCCTTTGTGTTCAAAAATTTATAGTATAGAATTAGTTGAGCTTTTGGCCTGCTGGTAAATACTTAAAATCCTTGCTTATAAACTGTGAAGGGATTTGATGAACCTCAAAAACAAGCCCACATCCTGTGATGCTAATCTCTCTCTGCTTCTCAAGGAGACTGAATTCTTGGCTATCTCCCACTCTTTTACCAGGGATGGAGTGGTTAGAGCTCATGTGTCAGGTACAACTCAGGAGAACTGAGCCATCTTTCCAGCAGCTCTCAGACTTCCCAATGCATATGAAATTGGTATCTGGCCTGTGCCATAGTGAAATGCTCACTTTTCTTGCCACATGGAAATATTAGCATTTCATATATGTTGATATCCCTCTATAAACATATACCTGCCCAAGAGGTAGCCCCCTTTTTCTGTCTTTATCGCTCTGCTTTTTGTCCCCAGATACTGAACCCTTTCATGAGACACTCAGTGCTAATACATAGTTTATGCCTAGCAGTTTGATATCACTGAGTACTCCGCACCCTGAGCTTTGGTTAATAATCTTGTTCAAAGACTGGAGCTTTACTTGAGGCATTGTTACTGGGTTAAATGGTGACGCTTTCCAAGAATGTCACAACTGTTGAGAAGACTGTGGTTAATTCAGAACAAGTTATTCCCCTCACCTAGTTAACCTCTTCTTGAGTTTATAGCAGAGCCCGAGTTCTCTGACTTTTCTGAACACAGGTTTGGTGTCTCACTCACACCTATCCTCTGTTTTCCTCGGCAGTGAAGGCTTATCAGGCACTGCCATTTACAGAGAAAGAAGAATGTTGATTTTCAATGTGAGTCCCAACTAGTGACTACTATAAGTTCCTTGTGCAATATTTTTACTTTCTATTTCACTCTGAAAATGTATCCCAACTTTATAAGAAATATTGAGTTGGAGTGTAAAGATGATGTGTTCAACAAAGTCCCCCTTCCAGAAACCAACTGTTAGAACCTGCACAGAAGAATACAGACAAAATGATTACTATTTGGGCCTTTGGTAATGTCTCAGGTCTCTCTGAATTCTCTTTTCCACAGACTCTTGACTATGTCCAAGTGCTTATAAACTATCCCCAGTGATGTCTAGACAGCACAGCACATGACAGTAGAGGTGCAACACTGATGAGGATCATTGTCCACCGAGTCTCTCTCAGGCTCTTTTCATTCTACTCTGTGACTAAGGGTGATTTATAAAGTGTCTGACTGTCCCGTAGTGGGCACTCCCGGGGCTTACCCACTGAAATTCTGAAATTCCTACTGCACTTAAAGTTGTCTTTTTTATTTACATATATAGTCAAACCATCATCTCTCCTTCCTTTCTGGAGCTGAAAAGAATAACTCAGGAAGCTGTGTTCTTCAGATTATCTCCACATGTGCTATGAAGCACTTCCTAATCATAGTCATTTTCCTTGTCCTTAGCATGTCCTATTCATTGTCTTCTTTTGCTGCTTTTCCTTGTGACTCTCACTAGAAGTAGCACGTGGTTCTAGAGAGTCTTAAGAGAGCAGCATGCTCTAACTATAGATATTTTTTGTACTTTGGTAGAAGAACAGCATCAACTACGAGCTGTAGTAACTTCTCAGTGATCCACTACTATTTGCCAACCACCATTATAGAAATTTTACGTTCTTTTTTATTTTATTTTAAAAAATTAATCTATAAAAGATACATTATTACCCTTACTTTACATGTGAGATGACTTGTCCAGCATCCCCATCACTAAGTAACAAAGCTGGGATCCAAACAGCTTTGTCCTTCCTTATGTTTCCTCTGTCTTTTTAGGAAGAGTAGACAGTAGGTTCCAGCACAGCTATCCTCAGTGGCTACAGTTAAATGTGAATGTGGTGTCTTTTGACTATCTATACAGTGATTCTCAACCTGTGTATCACAACCCCTTTTGGGTTTACCACAACAGCTATGTCAGAAGGGCACAGCATTATGAAGGTTAAGAAATACTAGTTTAATAGCTGCTGTGCTCCCAAGTAGTTGTACACTGAGACTCAAGGGTCTTAACTCCAAAAAAAAAAAATGATTTTTTTTTGGGGGGGGTGAAGCGGGAGCTTTTTCAGCATATAAAATATAATAACTAATTGCATTTAAAAGTGGCTTTGTCTTAAAAATATGTCACTTCCACTTAATTTTAATTTACATAGTATATGAAACTAATAAAGGATACTTAAGTAACTTATTTTTCACAGAACAAATATTCCTGGTATTGTCTGAAAATGAGGAGAAAAGCCCATGTCAAAGTTTTTATCAAACCACAGACTGAGCGTCAGGTCAAACACTCAAGAAGACTCAACTCAGTTTGCACTTAGGCAATTTTGTTTCCTCCTATATCGCATTTTTTAAGAAACATTATTAGAACAGTTGACTGGTTGCTTTTGCTTAGTTTGTGCTCATCAAGAAGACACATTTGAGTGATTACAGCTAAGACTCTGACATCTTGCTTTCACTGTTTCAGTAAAAATTTTTGCTTTGCTATTCAATGGTTGGCTCTTAAAACAGGAAGGCAAGTTTGACTTCATAAAACCAACAGCTGACATTTACACAGTGGCTTCCCCTGACAAAGCAAGCACTGTTCCATACACTGTCTTTCCGCTGTGCTGGAGGTCATGTCACAGCCTCCAGATCTGTGAGGAGGAAGCTGCCGTCCCTCAACCACTCTAGGCAGTTCTGTGGACAGTGTCTCCAGTTTTAGCCTGTACCTGTCAAGTCTCCCCCTATGAGACTATCTCCATACTCCTTTGAACCCTCATGGTGCTTAGTAATTTAAAATTTGTCTTCAGCAAGGTCCAGTGGAAATCATGGTTTGCTTCTATGATTCAAAAATTTATAACACAGGGGCTAAAGAGATCAGGCAATCCCATGAAATGTTACACAGGAACATATCCATATATGTGTATTCACACATTAATATCGTTTTCATGAAAGAGGGAGTTTTTACTTTCCCCTATTCTCAAAAGGATCCATGACATAGTAAAGTTAATAACCACTTTTAAAAATTAAGCAGATAATTATGAAATGCTTAAAGATTTTATTTAGTATTCTTAACGAAAGATGAAATGATCAAAAATTTAGATTTGAGTTATCTGAGCTAATGGATTTTTGGTTTGTTAGAGATTAAAACAAATAAGGATGAAGCTTCAGCTTCGGTTTTCCTGTTTAGTAATTAAGTAATTAATGGAACAGTTCCAAAGTATCCATGATGGAGGGAGCAGGAATAACAGTCAACCCCATTCCAGTACTTCCTGGGTTTTTATTTCTGCAGTGTGTGTTTAACTTGTACTTTATATGAGAAGTCAGTCACCATAATCTCAAACACCCTTTTCTTTCCTGAACTAAAGGAGTTGCTTAACTCACTTTTTGATATTTTAAATTCAGACAGTTTAATTTATTTACTCACAGGGTAGACTATATACCTCTACTATACTCAGGCTTCTAGAAACAAGATCTACTTCCTCTTTATTTTCACTTACTTGCTACCAGTGTGTAGTGTGTGTTGCTTCATGTTAATCATCACTATGTGTTAGCTGGCATAGTACACAGGATCACCGAATCACAATAGAGGACTTTTCTAGGAACTAATTATTCCAGTAGACAGCTAACTTTAAGTATGATATTGTTTAGCAAGCAACTTTTATCATTGCACACTTTGCTGCCTATAGAATGCAAAACAATCTGAGTAAGTGACTTCCCTCAACCTGGACCTACTGCGTTTTATCTCTTATAGTAGTCAAGGAATAGGGAAAGGAATGCAGAATGGAAAACGTTGAGGCTAGAGAGACGACTCAGCAGTAGATTACCTGATGCTTTTGTAGAACACCTGGGTTCAGATGCTAACTCCTGTGTCAAGTGGCTCATAAGTAATTGTAACTCCAATTCCACAGGATCCAATGCTCTTTTCTGATCTCCCTGGTACCCACACTTACATCTATATGCCCACTTACACTCACACATATACAAACATGTATGTTTGTAAATGGAAATGTCTTAATTACAAAACTGAGAAACCCAAACGTATGTCTTTTAAATTGTCAGTAGGTAAATAATAGTTATAAATTCAATTTTCACAAGTTACAAATACTCAAAAGAAACAAAAGATATTTTTGATTGCCATGGCAAGGTTTTTCCAGCGAGTTCTAAAATTGATTGTTGTCTTCGGACTTTAAGTGTAATATTATTTTTTGAGCATTTCATACATGCTTACAATCTATTTTGAGCATTTCATACATTCATACAAAATTTTGGTCATATTCACTCCCTGTTCTTCCCACACGCGCCTCCATCTCCTCCTAACTTTCTGTCTTCTTGTTTTTTCTGCCTACTGTTGCCAGTTCATGCTGCCCATATAATCACGTGTACTCATGGCCGTGGGGTCATTCTTTGGAGTGTGGTTAACCTACTAGAGAACAGAGCAAACCATACATGAAATGGTAGCTAATAAAAAACATCCTTTCATTAAAGAATTAATAGACATAACATTTTCTTAGTAGATGAAAATTCAAGATATGCATCAAATTTGTATTCTTCAGCATTTTATTTCTCAGATCTTGTGGACACCTGCTACTTCTGAAATCAAAATTTTTAGGATGCAAAATTGTCAAACCCAGTCCCAACAGATACATCTACAATACGGTTCCTGCACCTATGGATTAGGGATTGTTTCAGAAGAAGGGTGGGAAGATTATAAGAACAGAGGAACAGTAAGTTTCCTTACTTACTGACATTCTCTAGAAATGTCAGTAGCTATACCCATGAAGTCAAACCAACATGGATGTATAAATATGAGCTGAACAAGGATGATACCAATAGTCATACCAAATGCAGAAAGAGGAAAACTCATGAGACATCAACCCCAAACAAAGAACTACAGGCAACTAAGGAATGCTGTGAGCAGAAGAAATAGTTTTCCCTGCAGAAAGATCGTACCAACTGGTTATCCAATACCAAAAATGATAAGTCCTAAAAGTATATACATACAAGTAACAGTATATGGACTAAACAGGTTGTAATTATATATTTAGAAATACACACACACACACACACACACAAAACAACAATTAAAGAAAAGGAGGCCATGAATTTAAAGAGAACAAAGAAGAGTATATGGGAGGGTTTGGATGGAAGAAAAGTAAAGGGAAATGATATAATATTATAATTATCTCAGAAAACTTAAATATAAATTTTAAAATTTCAGAAGCAAATGATGAAATCACTAGGTTTATATATCTATTTGTTGTCATTTTAAATAGTTACAGTGTATTCTTTCAAATATTTCTAGATTTAACAGAAAGGCCTTCCCATGATGTTTTATGCCTTACTAAATTGACATTAGATATTCCTATGTTTACACACATACATATAATTAATGACTCCTATTATCTATGAAAGTTTGCTGTTTTGTGATTTTAAAGCTATTTAAAAACCAAAGTAATGAAATGTTTATTTTTTTAACCTCTGGATCTTCTGCTTCATAAAGTAACATATAAATAAGCCATATATCTATTTTAATACCAGTACATTCCGTTTATACCTCTATTACAAAGCCAAGGTTTGACCACCAGTGGTCAATGCATACTTCACATGGATGGCATGGCAATCAATGAACTGTCACAGGAAAGTCAAAATATAAACAGCTAGCATTGCTACAGCAGCTTAAAGCTGGGATTAACTTGGATCACCTAGTCTTCTGCTTTTAATGAAATTCCCTCCCTTGTATTTTCGTGTTTGGGAGAGAGTCCAAAGTTATCTCATGCTAATTTAGTTAGGCAGTGCCCTCCGGGGATGTCACAGGCTTCCCTGACCTCTCCAGAGGAGATGCAGTGAAGGGATGAGGAGAATTAAACATTCCTAAGAAATTGGAAAGCAGCAACCCCCCAGAGAGTTTGCAAAGAAACTAGCTCCAGACTCAGCTGCCAGAACCTCAAGTCACCTTTTCAGCACTTACTTGACGTCTCTCTCAGTCCCATCTGGCTTGACTCAGAGGTCAGCCCTGGGACTGAGGGAGAAGTGGCAGCTCAGAGAAGAATTCAAGGGAGGTCCAGCTGAGGCACATTCTGTTTTTGTCTTTTGCTATTATCTGAAGTACATTCAAAAAGATGGACAGAGTACAGTTAAGTCCTGTCTGTCATTTCTTCTTTGAAACATTCTGAATTGACTTTAGATGAACTAGGACTTAAGCTACTCAGAGAGATAGGAAGCCCCTTTATCCTTCAGTACTAGTACTTAAAAGTTCTTGTTATTTGCATTGCATGAGACATCTATGAGAAATTGCTTCATAAGTACATATACTGAAGATAATGTTTTCTCTTATACATCTAACAAAATGGAAGAGGGGTCTGGGAAATGTTTCCAGTTCTAAAATCATATTCCCTATTCTGGCTTATATTTCTTATGTAAAGTATTTCAGAAAAGTAGAAAAACAAATATTAATTAATATTAATTAAATATGGAATCTACCTTAAAAGCCACATTTTATAAACTTCATTTTATTCTCAACTAACCTGGATAAAGTTCAGTGCTCTCTGAATTGATGGTATGAGAAGGTAGTGTGGGGTCCCTGCTCAACTTTACATTTGAGTCAGATTCCTTAGAGGAAATAGTTTCTCAGGGAATTCCTATAAAACCACATTGCTGAAATGCCCCAGATGTATTTCAGTGTAGTTAGGAGATCAACCAGTTTTTACAGTTTGAAATTTTGTTTCTAATAGAACTCTAGTTTTGTTTCTTGTGTTTGTTTGTTTGTTTGTTTTTAGCAAGGTAGATGGAAGCACACACCACATGTAGCCAGAAGTTCTGGTGAGGATGACTCAACTCCCTTTGTGGGGGAAAAAAAAAATCAAGCTGAGTGCATCTTAGGAAGGGATCCATCGCTGGCCGAACTATCTCAGACTCGCTGGTTCTGTGCAAAAGTGAGAAGTAACCTTTCAAAGAAAGGCTATTTGTTCAGTAGAAAAAGTTAGCAGAGTTTGATATGTGAGATGTAAATATACTGCCCCATTTCTTCATTGGCTTCCATTCTGATTCTGAAGGCATTCTTTCTTCACCATTTGATCTAGGGGACAGGTGTGGATTCTGACACTGGGCCTGTCCCCAGCTGGAAAGAACACCTCTTGGCAACCCACCTTCCTTTCTGCCTAAGCACAAACAAACCCACCAGCTCTCAAGAGTTCTCCAGCGATACCATTTTCGTTAGCTTAAGTTCCTAACTTGTAATTTCTCTGTCCAAAGCAAGAGGAAAGGGAGAGGGAGAGAGCCATCACAGTAATCATCACCATTACAAAGTCTAGCATCCTGATGCTGTGCCTGGGGGAGGAGTGGATTTCTTTATAAAGACAAAACCTCCCGTTTCATTTAGCTTTCAGAAAACATAGCCATCTGTCCACAGTGAGAGGGAATGTATGCAGTTGGGGGCTGAAGTCAAGAAGCTAATCAGGGGACCAGGCATATTTCAAAGGAGTTGTCAAAAGGCTTCCACACCTCAGCCTTTGGCATTAGAAATAGAGTATGGGACAGGAAGAAAGAAGAGCTCTGGATGGAATCTCAGAGAGCCTTCTCAAGGCCTCTAGCTTTCTTGCTATCTCCAGGCCCTATTCCCAGGGTGTGAAGGAGTTAAAGGGTTCTGTGAGCCCTTGGCCCCATCAGGGAGTGTCTTTGGGCACCAGAGAGAATCTGGCACAGGATGTGTTTTCATGGAACTGCTTATCAAAAACTAAGCTTCTGCTGTTTCGTTTCAACGGGTAGATGGGGTGGAAAACTGGCCGAGGGAGCAGGAAATTTGCCTTGTGTTCCTGCTCAGTCGCCGTATGACCCTTTGCAGGTCAGCCTTCTAAGCTTGTCTCAGTTTCTCCATCTGTAAACTTAAACAATACAGTGAACTTACTTGATTTTCTCACAAGAGTGTTGAGGAAAGCCTCCTGATTATTCTCACCAGCGCTATGGCAAAAGAACACTTAGGAGGCTTAGTCTTATTCTCTTCTGTGTTCAGGCTGCCCAGTTGCCTTTTTATCTGTTTGAAAAGTTTTCAGACCACAGCCATTGATGCCTATTAATGGGTTGTATTCCTACCTAACCTTGTTAACACTGTCCCAGCTCTAGGAAGATAGTGGAGAAGCTGAGAAGCCTTTTGCCAAAATAAACAGTAAAGCTTGGAACACTTAGACCAAGATAATTAGGAAAATGATGTTGACTAAAGGATGGCATTAGGGTTCTGGTATGCTTACATTACAGTCTGGTTCCAAACAGCACAATCTGAAGCTTGGGATCAGTTTTTAAAGTTTTTGTTTGTTTGTTTTATTTTGGGTTGGTTTAATTTGGTATCTACCTTTTAAGAGATTTGACTTGTTTAAATCTTTCGCTCATCATTCTGCTTAGACTCTACTTACAGGTTTTTCTTCCTCACTGAGAAGTCAAGGTGGAAATACAGTTTTTTACTATTTAGAAATGTTTTTGGCAGGAGAATGGCATTTATTAACAAATATTGTAGCTCACCATTGAGAAAACAAGGCTACCCACTTAGAAACACGTTGCTGTATAATACAAACGATACAAACTTATTTTCACGAAGTAGCAGAAAGCTACATATGAGACATGCACACGTGCACCTGCTGCACATACATGCATGTGTGCACGCGTGCGCGCTCACACACACACACACTACCAGAGGTTTGTGCTGTTTTCAAAGTTTGATGCTATCCAACCCATTTTAGGCAGGGAGCAGAAATTCCTAAGGATGAAATATTGAAGGCCCAGATTCTTTTCTTTTAAATATGCTAAAATGCATATTTAAAGAATTAGTGCTCTGAAAAATACTGTATTTCTATGTTTTGTATGATAACATCCCAGGGAATTATCACATCATATCTTGAGGATCATTATGGAATACTGATCTCTCAGATAATAACCCAGGAATTCTATCCAATAATATTATTGTTTATAATAGCAATAATATTTGGTAGATCACAAAGTGCTCTCCATATATTATTGGGTGGGATATCTAAAACCCTCTAACCTGTGTAAAAAAATCTTGGTGAAATGCGTTAAGGAAGTAGTCTAAAGCAACAAGCCTACCAAGCCACAAACCTCGCTGAATTCTTTCTACAATGTAATGGGGAAACTGTCCCTTCATGTCCATACATTTTCCTATAAAAATACTCCGTTTGGATAGATGAACACACCCACATGCTTTACCTCTTGTCTCTATGGTCATCTCAGTCCACATCACCTATACATGTTCTCCCTCCCCCAGGGGTCATAAATACACATGCATGTATAAATACATGTGTGAGGGGACCAGAGGTCAACCTTGGGTGTCTTTCCTTAGGAACCATCTATCTACCTTCCTTTTTGAGGTAGAGTCTTTCCCTGAACTTAGAGCTAACTCACTGTTCTATTTGGTGAGCTGACCAGTGAACCTTGGGGATTCTCCAGTTTCTGCCCCTGCCCTAGCACTTCCATTACAAACACATGCCACCATTCCTGACTTTTCATATTGGTGCTGAAAAAGGAACTCAGATGCTCAAATAAGCCATCTCCACAGATACACAGTTTTGTTTTGAGTTCATGTTTTTACATTTCCTTTCCCAAGTTGTTCCACAGGTGTAACGAGTACCTTCTATCATGTAGAAAAGTATATACGTTGTTGCAGAAAGCTTCCTAAGCTGCCAGCGCTGGTTTTGTTGTTTGTTTGTTTGTTTGCTGAGAATAAGATTATTTTAGAGAAATAAACACAGCATTTTCTTCTCATAACCTCCAGCTCTCGTGGTTGTACTGCATGAAATAGAGCACAATAAGAACAGTCAGGAGTGTTGGCGCCTAGAGACTCTCCTATTAGCAGGGGCCTGCAGGGGCAGCACCAGCAGGTGGCGCTGTCTCCTCCTGGTGTGTATCCTGTGCCCTGTAGTAACTGGCACTGTGAATATTTCAGAGCAAATGGTTAGTCCTTGCCCCTTTCCATGGTGGTCCTAGAAAAGTTCCAATCTAATACTAAATAGGAAACAGCAATGTGTCCTACAGACAAAAACTGGTTCCCGCTGCCTTACAGAACCATCATGATACCAACTGGAATGTCCTATTGTCCCCTTTGGTTACCCAAAGTGAACATACAGTCCATTGTAATGGTAGAAACACAATACTTGGATTTTTTTCTGTTTTTTTTATTTCTATTTTTCCTGGAGTGTGTTACATACAGGACAATCTATATATGAAAGAAAATAGAAAGAAGCAATCGTGCTGTCACTTAATCAAGTTTGTTCTCACACTGACCCTACTATCTAATATCTGCACACTCAGTTTGTATCCAAGCCTTATAGAAAGAAGTGCACACTGAAGGGGGCGGGGCATTTCCCACATTACTCTAAGGGAGACACTGGGGCTTTATTTCTGTGTCTTTGGAGAATTGATGTACTGAAAGTTTATCTGTTAGACTTAATTCGCTGATTCTCCAGCCTAATTGCACCATCCTCTTACTCCACTCGGAATCAAATTGGTTCTTTGTTATTGTAGCTGAGAGGATGTACTCTAGAGGACAGAATATTGGAGCTAGTAAGTTGAGAAGAGACATCTGGGTTTGTATTCTGAATGACCCATGTTCCACCTTAGAGTGTCTCAAAGCAGGTCAAGCAGCACTCATCACCCTCACCTGCCTTATTTTTCCCTTTCCTGCCTCAGAACAAAGCTTACCGAAACAATAGGGGTGCAGCATGATTATCACGTGTATCTACTAGCTCACTCTCAGGAGAAGTGAAAGTGTACCAATGGTCTGGAGACACGGAGACCACTACAAAATTGACAGCTTTTGTAAATAACTGATTTTTAAATTTCTAGAATAGTAATTAGATGGTCTTTGATGCTATTCTTTCTTAAAGTAATCAGCATTCTCTAGGATCTCAAAGCAAAGACTAAAATCTACAGAAATGGCATTAAAATTTTGTTTGAGTCCAGACAGTTTGAGGCATTTTGAAAACTTTCCTCCAAAATATAATGGAGTGAAAACGCCATCTAGTTCTTTGAGAGCAGTGAGTGTGAAT
Source organism: Myodes glareolus (assembly GCF_982192425.1). Lineage (NCBI taxonomy): Eukaryota > Metazoa > Chordata > Mammalia > Rodentia > Cricetidae > Myodes > Myodes glareolus. The sequence continues at coordinate 49,045,284 of NC_142039.1, read as the reverse complement.
GCGCTGGGTGCAGAGCACATCACTGGAAGACTGAACATCGCCCAATTCCCCAGGAAAGTTCAGATCACAGTTAGTATCTGCCTTTCATAAACACTACTCAAAGTGCTCTTTCTCTGAAGGTTGGAGACCGAGAGAATGAAGCACACATCCTCTCCAGGCCAAGAATTGCGTCATTAGCCCTGTGTGATCAATAAGTACATTGTGGTGGTGATTTCATACCTGATTAACTGATGTGTCTACAAGCCAACACTTGACTTGAAAGGCTGGTCTGGCTGCTCGCTATGTGAGCGTGGCCTTCGCTGCTAGCCTGCCTGGCAGCCAGCTCTGAGCTGCGCTGTCCCAACCACAGCCTGGGTACAGCCCTCAGTTTCAT